>NC_053024.1:591588369-591744952 GCF_003073215.2 Triticum urartu | reverse complement strand
ATCATAAGCATAATCACTCTCATAATTAATAGTATGGATAGCACCAACCGTATAGCAATTATTATATTCTTCCAAGCAAGTGCCAAAAAGATTTTCAAGATCATAAGAAGTATCATTATCTTCCACAATTATATTTTCATGAGGCACAATAGTAATAGGAGCAGCATTATTTGGGAGGGATATCTTTCTACCTCTCTTCCTTTTTCTTTTCTTCTTCTTCACCACATCATGTGTGGGTTCAATCCTCTTTTTGGAGCTCCTTATTAATGAGATTGGTTGAATAGGAGGCTCCTCCTCATTACCTGATTCATAATAAGAAATAATAGAAGGGTATTGGGAAGTCTCTTCCCTTTCGTTACTATTCTCTTCATCCTCTATTTGTTTTCTTTTCTTTATGTAATTGGCAATATAAGGATTTTCAATGCAATTCACCGCACAATACATATAAATTTCCTCTAGATCAAAGCCAAGCAGTTTATAATGGGAAAATTCTGGAAGATCCCCAGTTATATGCTTCATTTCTTCGCAACCCATAAGTAAGCTAAGTTCATTATAATGTGCAAGGGAAATCAACTCATCACAATTTTTGGACACGATTAGATCATGAAACAATTTGCATCGGATGGTTAAATGACCACGTTCATTGCAAAGCTCACAAGTATGGCCAAGAAAATTTAAATTTTCAGCACAATCATCTAGCCATTCTTGCAACAATTTAGTTTCTAAGTACTTATGCTTCTTGCAATATCTACCTTCCCTATTTGGTGTGTACTTACAAACCCAATGCACTCCACAAAAATTGATATGTTTATAGGAGAAATTTTCATCATAACTAGTGCAATCATCATTAGTACCATGGATATTCAAGGAGTTCATACTAACAACATTGCAATCATGCTCATCATTCAAAGATTTAGTGCCAAACATTTTAATGCATTCTTCTTCTAACACTTTGGCACAATTTTCCTTCCCATCATACTCACGAAAGATATTAAAAAGATTAAGCGTATGAGGTAGACTCAATTCCATTTTTTTTATTTTCTTTTATAAACTAAACTAGTGCTAAAACAAGAAACAAAAAGATTTGATTGCAAGATCTAAAGATATACCTTCAAGCACTCACCTCCCCGGCAACGGCGCCTGAAAAGAGCTTGACGTCTACTACACAACCTTCTTCTTGTAGACGTTGTTGGGCCTCCAAGTGCAGAGGTTTGTAGGACAGTAGCAAATTTCCCTCAAGTGGATGACCTAAGGTTTATCAATCCGTAGGAGGCGTAGGATGAAGATGGTCTCTCTCAAGCAACCCTGCAACCAAATAACAAAGAGTCTCTTGTGTCCCCAACACACCCAATACAATGGTAAATTGTATAGGTGCACTAGTTCGGCGAAGAGATGGTGATACAAGTGGTATATGGATAGTAGATATAGGTTTTTGTAATCTGAAAATATAAAAACAGCAAGGTAACTAATGGTAAAAGTGAGCACAAACGGTATTGCAATGCGTTGAAACAAGGCCTAGGGTTCATACTTTCGCTAGTGCGAGTTCCCTCAACAATAATAACATAATTGGGTCACATAACTATCCCTTAACATGCAACAAAGAGTCACTCCAAAGTCACTAATAGCGGAGAACGAACGAAGAAATTATGATAGGGTACGAAACCACCTCAAAGTTATTCTTTCCAATTGATCCGTTGGGCTATTCCTATAAGTGTCAGAAACAACCCTAGAGTTTGTACTAGAATAACACCTTAAGACACAAATCAACCAAAACCCTAATGTCACCTAGATACTCCAATGTCACCTCAAGTATCCGTGGGTACAATTATACGATATGCATCACACAACCTCAGATTCATCTATTCAACCAACACATAGAACCTCAAAGAGTGCCCCAAAGTTTCTACCGGAGAATCACGACGAAAACGTGTGCCAACCCCTATGCATAGGTTCATGGGCGGAACCCGCAAGTTGATCACCAAAACATACATCAAGTGAATCACGTGATATCCCATTGTCGCCACAGATACGCATGGCAAGACATACATTAAGTGTTCTCAAATCATTAAGGACTCAATCCGATAAGATAACTTCAAAGGGGAAACTCAATCCATTACAAGAGAGTAGAGGGGGGGAAGAAACATCATAGGATCCAAATATAATAGCAAAGCTCGCGATACATCAAGATCGTATCACCTCAAGAACACGAGAGAGAGAGAGAGAGATCAAACACATAGCTACTGGTACATACCCTCAGCCCCGAGGGAGAACTACTCCCTCCTCGTCATGGAGAGCACCGGGATGATGAAGATGGCCACCAGAGAGGGATTCCCCTCCCCCTCCAGCAGGGTGCCAGAACGGGTCTAGATTGGTTTTCGGTGGCTACGGAGACTTCTGGCGGCGGAACTCCCGATCTATTGTGCTCCCCGATCGTTTTAGGGTATATGGAGATATACAGGTGGAAGAAGTACGTCAGGGGAGCCAAGAGGGACCCACGAGGGTGGAGGGTGCGCCCAGGGGGGTTGGGCGCGCCCCCCTGCCTCGTGGCTTCCTCGTTGCTTCCCTTACGTGGACTCCAAGTCTCCCGGGTTGCTTTCCTTCCAAAAATTAAGTTCCGTGAAGTTTCAGGTCAATTGGAATCCATTTGATTTTCCTTTTTTGCGATACTCTAAAACGAGGAAAAAATAGAAACTGGCACTAGGCTCTAGGTTAATAGGTTAGTCCCAAAAATCATATAAAATAGCATATAAAGGCATATAAAACATCCAAGGTTGATAATATAATAGCATGGAACAATCAAAAACTATAGATATGTTGGAGACGTATCACTTATATGCGGTACTACCGCCCCAAGGTTCATGTTTTGTTGCTCCTTTTCCCTGTTTCTTCCGCCCGAGCGGTAGTACCGCTCGTGGAGCGGTAGTATCGCTCGTGTGCGGGCTGAGCACATAACGGTTGGATTTTCCCCCTCCTATAAAAGGGGGTCTTCTTCCCCAATGAACCTTATCCCTTTGAGCTCGTGTTCTTTCCCCATTGTTGACCTTCTTCGAGCTTGCTAACTCTCAATCCCTCCATGGATTCTTGCTAGTTTTTGAGGGAAAAGAGAGAGGAGATCTAGATCCACATTTCCACCAATCACTTTCTCCTCTATGTGAGGGGAACCCCTTGGATCTAAATCTTGGAGTTCTTCGTGTTCTCTTCTTTGTTCTTTCTCTCATTTTCCTCCCTAGCATTTGTTGCTTTGGTGGGATTTGGGAGAGAAGGACTTGGGCACTCTCTGTGCCTTTGCCATTGCATTTGGTGCATCGTTTTGAGTTCTCCACGGTGATACGTGGAAGTTACAAGTTGAGAAGGTTATTACTCTTGGGTACTTGGTACCCTTGAGCTTGTTCCTCTTGGGTGCTTGGGCTCCCTAGACGGTTGAGGTCACCTCGGAGCCATATTCTATTGTGGTGAAGCTTCGTGGTGTCGTTGGGGAGTTAACCCCAACCTTTGTGGTGTTCGGAGATCAATCATTGTGGTGTAAAGCTCCGAGCAAGCGTCGGGGTCTCCAATTAAGTTGTGGAGATCACCCCGAGCAATTTGACGGGTTCCGGTGACCGCCCCCAAGGGTTGCCAAAGTGTACGGGTTCGGTGACCGCCCCCATGGGTTGCCATTTGTACGGGTTCGGTGACCGCCCCCAAGGGTCCCTTAGTGGAATCACGACATCTTGCATTGTGCGAGGGCGTGAGGATATTATGGTGGCCCTAGTGGCTCCTTGGGGAGCATTGTGCCTCCACACCGTTCCAAACGGAGATTAGCATCCGCAAAGGTGTGAACTTCGGGATACATCGTCGTCTCCGTGTGCCTCGGTTATCTCTTACCCGAGCCCTTTACTTATGCACTTTACTTTGTGATAGCCATATTATTCTTGGTCATATATCTTGCTATCTCATAGTTGCTTATCTTGCTTAGCATAAGTTGTTGGTGCAAATAGGTGAGCCTAGTTGTTTTAGGTTTTATGCTTGACAAATTAACTGCTAGGTTTATTCCGCATTTGTTCAAGCCTAAACCGTAATTAGTTTAAAACGCCTATTCACCCTCCCTCAAGGCGACATCCATGATCTTTCACACACTGATGTCATTGCACGAACCTGGCGTGCCAAAGAAAGCATGCCAAATCCACAAGTCCTGCGATGCCACTGCTTCAAGTATGATGGTGGCTTCTTGTACATGACCTTGGTATTGTCCACGCAAACCTTTTGGACAGTTCTTCCAGTGACAGTGCATGCAATCAACTGAACCTAGCATACGGGGAATCCTCTTGCTGCTCCAATTGCCAACAATTTTTCTGTGTCCTCCACAGTTGGCCCTCTCGGGTACTCTGGTCCGAACACCTTCACCATAGTGCGTGCAAATTGCACCGTGTTTTCAAGACCATGGTCTCCCCTATCCAGATTCCTGCATCAATTGCATATGTTGCTTTACAATAAGCAAGCATCCTGACATCGGCAGTGCTTTTTTACAGAGGAGAGAAAGAAAGTTTTTCGCAACAATCCTTCGTAATCTTGAAGTTGCCATCAACCTTCTCTGCGCCTTCCACTACCCGCAAGAACAAGTTTATGCTCATCTAGTAGCGACGATGAAAGAAGGTTCCGTGGAATGTTTGGACAACTGCGAAGTAGTCCGTGAAAAGTCGTGCGCCGGCAATCCTATCACGTGGAATCACTCTCCTACCCTTGATGGAACCCTTAAAGTTTAGGACGTGCTCCTCTACCTTCTCGAACTCCTCTTGGATGCTCATCATCATCATCATCATTCCAGCATCCTCATCGTCTGAATCCAACGACGCGATGAACTTGTTGAATATGAATTCATCAAGATCATCATTTCCATAGCCATCATTCCACGCCGAATCCGTTAGAGACCTAGAAATAATGGCCCAAAGGATCAAAAACCGGCTCGGACATTTCACCGAACACGTAGAGTGCAGGGTGAAAATATGGGAGAGTTTGACGTACCGGGGTGCTGTCCGGTGGCGGCCTGGTCGGCGGCGGTGTGCGTTGGGGCGTCCGATGGTAAAGCCCTGAGTTGGAGTAGGCAACGGAGGATTGATACCGGCAGAAGTCTGATTGCGGCAGTGCGCAGAAGGGTGAACAAAGAAAAAAGAGTGACGCTCGAGCAAGGAGAGGGGAGACGGATATGATCAAATTGGCACGGGCCCCAACGGTCAGTCCTACGTGACGGACGCGTCCATGCGTCCCGTAGCCGTCCCAGATATGAGCCGGATATAAGAAGGTTGTTCCATAGCCGCCCCAGATATGAGCCGGGTATGAAAAGGCCATCCCATAGCCGCCCAAGATAGGGGCCGGTTGGATGACATTTTTTCATTCGGACACTGATCATGTTTGGAACGGGTCTGGCGTCCGGTTGTAGATGTTGTTTGCTGGGTGCAGAAAGCCTGGAAGGGAAGAGAAAAAGGGCCGGCCAGATACTCCTTTCGCCACAGTTTTCGCCAGGAATGGACGCAGCACCGTGCGAGCGTTCCGAAAGAAACTTTGGTGCGTCGACGAGAGGTAGGCAAAAACCCATTGCCTCTCTCGACGAGGTAGGTATGCCGGTCTTGCGGTGCTGCCGAACTGATGACACTCCCTTTTTCCAGATCCAGCTGCCAGTGCAGACCAATCTGTAAACGCAACCGAGGATGGCTGCTAAACTAATAAAAGCATCTCTTCATGCTTTGAGCGTGGACCCTCGCTACGCTAACAGAGACATTAACAAACCACATGGCACTGTTGTACTAGTACCATACTGCTGCGAACGCTCGTAAATGATTGGCAGAAGAATGAAAAAATACTCCAAATTTCTGCCGGTATACATACACTGCAGTAGTACTTTGGTATGGGTTTGCTGATGAATTTTCTGCTCTAATAGATGAATTATCAGCTACTTTCCGTCTGGGTTTATTTGACCCCGTTTTATTTGGGTCAAAGCTTGGTCATAAATTTAACTAGTAAAATATAAACTACATGACCTAAAAATAATGTTGTGCAAAACTTGTTTTGAATACAAATCCAATAGTGTATCTTTTGTGATATATACCTCATATTTTGTTGTTGTCATAGATAGTCAAATTTTGATATTATATAGTTAGAAATTCTCATGTATGTTTGCATGTTGTCGTGAGCCTTTTCCTGCACATGTTGCATGCTTGTATGTTGAGAGAATTGGATTAATGCAGCTATCTATTTAGATATTGAAAATACATATGTTGCAGAGTATTCTGTCTGAGTGTGTAAACAGGGGTTCATATTTTTACTTTTTTCTTGGAAATTGAGGCACATCAACTGATAGAGGACTATTTATGATCGTAACTCTATAGCCGACACATGAAACATAAGGAACCCCCTAACTAGCATGCGAGTCCAGGCTAATACATGCTTCTTTTTTGAGAGGGTACAGTAAGTAGCACATATACAACCACACCGCAGCAGTTTTGTGGTTTTCTAAAGCACATTACATACGCAAATGCTCGTATATACACGCATACACTCATTGCTATGGACGCACACGTGCACACCCGACCCTCATCATAGGCACGTCGTAGTCGACGGAAACATCTTCTCCCATTGAACGTGCATTGCCAGGACTTGAACCTTGGTAGGCTGGGGTTACCACTATCCTCCAAACCATCCAACCATAAGTTGGTTAGCAACAGTTTTGTGGGTTGTAATCTCAAAAGAGAAATGTATATTTTGCACTAGCGAAGTTTATCGTTTCTACGCCTAGGCGCAACAACAATGTCATGAAAAAATATACGGTGAAAACCAAGTAAAACCCATGCTTGAAATGTTTAAAAGACACTTTAAAACATTGTGTCACATGCTTTGGATGTTTTACAAATATGTAAGATTTCAAATTCAAATTTAATTTCACTTAGGAGCTAAAAAATCGTCATCAAACCCAACAATTTTACATGTTTCACATTTGAGGGTTGCTGAATTTTGTTTTTTCATAACTCAAACACGAACTCGCGAAGTTGAATTTGAAACTGAAATCTTCTTTTAGGGGATTTGAAACTGAAATCTAACAGGGCTTTAGAACGTCTCATCTCCAATAACTTCATTTTTAGATTTTTTGAAACACGACTATCACTTGGTTTTCACCGGATACTTTCTCCGATGTTTTGCCGTACTCTAGGGGGAACTATACTCTTTTTACATTTCAGATATTATTAACACGTGATGGACAAGACTTCAACCCAACAAGATAAGGTCGTATTTTCTCGCAAAAAAAAAAACAAAACAAGATAAGGTCGTCTTGCCTCTCCCATTGGCTGGCTCCAGTTAGGCGTCTTTTACTATCAGCACTGCTAGTAGTATATCCAGTGAGCATGGCCCACGTCGTTTTCATTGTTGTTGAGAACGCAAAAGGGATCAGAGGTGCCTGCTTACCTAGGCACAAACTTTTTCTGAAAATGACCTACTTAGGTACAATCACCAAGAAAGAAATATCGGCCGAGCATCCCTTGAGGGCAGGGCAATACGGCATGACACCTTTGGGAGAAAGGAATATTTCCTGCAATTGCGGAGTAAAAATGTAAACACCTGATCCAACTATCTTAATTTCTCTTATCTCTATGTATTTTAAACATAATTAATCACATACACGAATAATGCGCACGACACTAGATCTATATAATCGCACGCACACACTATATCCCTAGGAATGCACGTGCGCGTGCAAATTTATGAACGCACAGACGTATACCTTATCCATATGCACACACACACATGCAAACTCGAGTTCTATGAACACCTCCAAAAGACTTAAGTCAACACGTCATAGTACTGAAAATAAAAGCACAGCGTAGAAAAGTCTGAAACAAATCTAAAAAAATATGCAAACACCTGTGTCAAGTCTAACACTTCAAACCTGATGGGTTGATTTTACCACAAGAAATCTGACCCTAAGCTATGCTTAGTTCGGCATATGTAGAAAGAAGCGTCGTCACCTAGTAAATCTAAGTATAAGTATATGGTACTAAACTACTCCACATGTTCCTAAATATAAGTCCTTTAGATATTCCATACGAACTACATGTAAAGCAAAACGAGTGAATGTACACTTTAAAACATGTCTATATACATCCGTATGCAACCCTAAAAAAATCTCTAAAAAGACTTATATTCAGAAACGGAGGAAGTACTCCCTCCTTTCCAAATTACTCGTCTCAGAAATGGATGTATCTAGAACTAAAATACATCTAGATATATCCATACCCGCGACAAGTAATTTGTAACGGAGGGAGTAGTACTTAACGTCTTATATTATCGGACGAAGAGGTGTGATTTTATACAACAATAGCGATTTTTAAAGTTTTATTAGTGAATTTTTATATTCATTTCTATGACGAGTAATTCAAAACGGAGAAAGTATCTGAATCCTCATGGTTAAAAACAACGATTAGCCCTTAATATACTTTTGAAACCAACGAAGCTTTGTGGAGCAAACGAAATCAACGCAGCCCGATTGACTTAATTAACGTGTCAACATTACCGCGCCACCATTGATAAGTACTTTCGCCGAAACAAAACAAATTAGGTTAACACGAGCAGATAAGCATCAAGCCAGCAGCCAGAAATGCATGGAGACAAAAACAATTTACTACTTCTACTGACGACCAAGAGAAAACTCCGGGTGCACGTATGACAATTTACTACACTTCCGGCAGCTCGCCAGTTTAGCCGCACTCTCGCTGACCTCCGGGCCCACCGAATCCGCCCCCCAATCACCGATCCCCTGTTCCGCTAAGCCCACCCGGGCACGCCCACGCCCGCCCCCACGTACGTGCACGCGCCCACAAAGACCACCCGACCACCACCACCTCCCCCCTCCCTCCGGTCGCCTCCGGCCTTGCCTCGCCCCCTCGCCCCTCCCCCCGCCGCCTGCCCCGGCAGCCCGTCCCTGGCCCCCATGGCGGCCGCGGAGGTGTACTCGCCGACCGCGGCGGCGGCGGCGCAGCACCAGCAGCGCGGGAAGGCGGCGACGCAGGCGTGGCAGGCGGTCGTCGGCTGGATCGGCTTCCTCCTCCAGGTCCTGCTCCAGATCCTCCGCGGCACGCCCTCCTGCGCCCAGCTCCTCTCCTTCGTCGGCTTCCGCTACCCGCTCCTCTCCTCCGCCTCGGCCGCCCCCGACCAGCCGTCGCCGGAGGTGGCCTTCATGCCGCTCCGCTCCGAGATCCCGGCCGACGCCGCCCCCGTCCCGGCGCCCCCGCCTGAGCCCCTCCAGCGCCTCACGGTACGGGAAGATTCGGTTTTTCATTGGGTTCCTTGGAGCTATTTGCTGTTCCGGTCAGGGAGCAATAGATACTTTGGAAGGGGATGGATTCCATTTCGATAGGAAGTGGATGCAGGAGGAGTGTCTCCATCCAATTGCCGTCCATTTCTGTCTTCGGGCTGGTGAATTTGGGATTAGGCGGAGGGGTTGGTTTGAGCTAATTGGGTGTTCTTCCTGGTTAATTCAGTTAGCTTTGATTGATAGTGTGTTTTATTTGCTGCTGAATTAGTATATTTGCTATAAAGCAGGCCATTTCGGGTTGTTGGGTGGTAAAAAATCGTCTTCTCCGATTACGAGCACCTAGAGTCACTTGTGTTGCAAATCCAAAACAAAAGCTTAGTTGATGTTAGTAGCCACTTCAATCCCAAAACAAGGGCTTATTGATTTATTAGCCAACAACTGCATTAATCTCATCTCTAGACAAGGGCTGGTTTAGAGAATTTACAGGATCCCGGTGCTGCTACCTTTACTGGATCAAATACTCCCTCCGTCCAGAAATACTTGTCCTAGAAATGAATGTATTTAGACTTATTTTAGTTATAGATACATCCATTTTATCCATTTCTAGGACAAGTATTTCCAGACGGAGGGAGTACTTAATTAGGCAATATATTGTTTCTGGTCACTGATCTTGTACTAGTCAATTTGCGAGAGACCATTTCTGGGAAACTTCTTGTCGCTGCTGTTACTTGAGAAGATATCTGAGCCTGCCCCTCAATACTGGCAGCGTGATTGGATATGAATTATGATATTACGCATTTGGTCATGATAGATGAATCGGCATGTGTGCTGTTTTACTGGCACATACACTCATAACAGTGTTTCTTATAAGCATACTGTATTTAGTATGATGAGCTTATGGCTTCCCACAAAATAGAATCAACTGAATTAATATTTGTGTTAAAACTAAATCCAAGCCACATTTAGTGTGAAGTCAGCTTTAACGATTCTGCTATAAACTCATTCATTATCTCTGAACAAATATGGACTACCTTTTCAGGTAGTGCTTGACCTGGATGAGACTTTAGTTTCTGCGTACGAATCATCTGGTCTTCCTCCTATTGTACGCACCCAAGCTGTTGAAGCTGGATTACATTGCTTTGACATGGAGTGCATATCAACTGATAAGGTACCAAACTTCTGCTCTTGCTACTTTATTGTGTTATCCTTTTAATCATTACTGATAAAGGACTATTTTCTTGTGTGAGCTGTAAAGGATGTTGAAGGGAAACAAAAGGTGAATCATGTTACTGTTTTTGAACGTCCTGGTCTGCATGAGTTCTTGCAGAAAACTAGTGAGTTCGCAGATCTTATCCTCTTTACAGCGGGTTTAGAAGGTATGGTGGCTGCTAATATTTTATTCATCTCTCTCTCTCTCGTCACATGATCCCAATCAGCTTCCTCACCATACCTGTCCAAATTTCTCCTCAGGTTATGCAAGACCTTTAGTGGACATAATAGATGCTCATAATAGGTTCAAACTCCGTCTCTATCGTCCATCAACTGTTACTACGTAAGTGTTACAGAAACTTCCCCATAGGGATAGGATACAAGTGATTTTGTAACGTCGTGCTGCTGCTGCTGCGTCTTGATGATAGCCATCATTACTTTGCTTTCTGTCATGTGTACACAACTAATCAGTTGAATGTTACATGCAAACCAGCAGTTCTTTAGGTGGAAAAGCACATGTAGTTTATTTATAATTTGTATGAGTTCAATACTAGAGATTGGTCGTTTCCCATCAATTTGAGTGACAAACTGACAATATTAACACAATCCTTTCTTTTAAGGCATGCCATGCACTGAATGTACCATACAGTGGGTGATTACCTGAAAAGATTAGATTGAAGATGGTAATCTGCAGTGTTTGAGTAGTGTAAGGATTAGAGCGACGATGATATCTACAGTCTGCAATGTTGGGGGGGCATGACCCTGGATCTCTGCGGTGCAATGCCAGCCATGAAGGGTGCCACACTGCAAAGGCAGGGTGGCCAGAATATAAGGGATTTATTGTCTCTTCTTCATGGTCCATCCATACCCTTCGTCATGCCTTATAGCGCCAATTTTAGAAAAAGAAGGAAGCAGCTCATCAATTCTGCTTGCATACAAGGCATGTCCCTGTGCTAGTCTTTAGTAATGAATCGATGGTGCTTTCTTCGGCTCTGCATGCATGTTTTTGCATGTAATACTTTGTTTGGAGTAGGACTGGCTGATAGTGCATATAATACTTGTTTGCCAATAACCTAACACAATACAGTAGCGGGCCAGTTCATTTTCTGATATCAGTGGGCGTGTACAATTTCAGGGAATACAGAGAGCATGTGAAAGATCTTTCGTGCCTGTCAAAAGATTTCAGTAGAATCGTCATTGTCGACAACAATCCGTTCAGCTTCATAGTGCAGCCTTTGAATGGAATACCTTGTGTTCCATTTTCAGCTGGACAACACTCAGACGATCAAGTAACTGATAATGGACACCCGTCATTCAATGGTTCCGGTCCTCTAATTTGTACATGTTCATTGATATTCCTTTTTGTACTGTTTTTCAGCTGATGGAGGTTATCTTCCCGCTCCTGAAGCATCTCTCTGTCCAGAGAGATGTGAGGCCAGCCCTGTACGAAAGGTTTCATATGCCAGAATGGTTCCAAAAGCATGGGATCCCTCGAACTGATCAGGCTCTCTAAGACTTGTTTAGGTGGAGAAGAATCAAGTGCCTGCCACGCCATATGTCCCTTAGGGGGAGAGCACTTGTACATTATTATTTATATTCATTTTTAGATTCTCTTCCCTGATATAAGATCATGTCATTGTTCATACAGAATTGCCATGTCTGGAGGTAAAAGGAAATGTAATCTAGCAGAATGTCACATTTGTATTGGTGTCAACATCAATTGTTGTATATCACCTTTGTTGTAAATTTGCTTGTTGATAGCTCATTTAATCTAATGCACAGTTCAAGGTCTATAGCTATGATGTCAAGAGGCTACATCAACTGACATTTAATCAAGGTTTCAGTCAGAAATTATGTTTGTGGAAATTCGCAAACAAACAAACAAATTTGTTCAGGGAATTTTACCAGCATTTTTGCCAAAATCATGTGTTTATAAATCTAACCGTCTGATATTTACATAGGCCTAAGACCAATAAGCATATAATTAAATCACTAAGGAATCACACAAGACTGGATTTTTAAGCTTGCTGACATTCAAATTTTGTCAGAGTCTCTTTAGCCTGAACTCTGGACATGAGAGGAGGCACTGAAGCTTCTTCCTTATCTGAGTTTCTGGGCGCGGAAATCGCTGGAACTTCGTATCTGGCTGATAATCTGTGCGGCCTCGTCAAATCTGTATGCTCTCTCGTACACGCCGGCGGACACGAGATAGAGCTCCCTCTTGTCGATGCTGGGGTCATGGCTAAGCTCGCCGACCAGCCGCTCCAGCGCCTCGAAGTCCTGCTGAGCGCCCAGCAAGCTGAGCATCTGGAAGTGCACCCTGTCCGAGAACACGCAGCCTTCCTCCCTCAGCGCCCGGTACAGCCCCGCGGCCTTGTCGAACTCCTTGAGCTTGCCATAGGCGTTCATGGTGACGGCGATCGTCTCCGAGTCCGGCAGGTGGCCCAGCCTCCTCATCTCGTCGAGCACCTCCACCACGCTCCGGTGCCGCCTGTTCTTGGCGAACAGCGCCATCATCGCCCGGTGCACCGACGGGTCCTTGACCTCGCCGGTGTGGACCGCGCGGCGGAACAGCCACGCGGCCTCCTCCACCCGCCCGGCGCTGGCCAGGATCTTCATGGCCGTCTCCTTGGGGATGGCCTGGTCCGGGTCTCTAAGCTCGCGCAGCAGCCGCTTGGACTGTGACACGAGCCCCGCGCGCTCGTACGCGACCACCATCGTCTGGTACAGCACCGGGTCCATCTCCGTGCCGGACTCCCGCAGCTTGTCGAAGAGCTTGGCGGCGCGGTCCAGCTTCCCGGCCTTCACCCAGATGGAGAGGACGGTGGAGTAGGTGACGGCGTTGGGCTGGATGCCGCCGGCCTGCATTTGCTGCACCAGGCTCCCGGCCTTGTCGTCCTCCAGTGCCTTGCCGTGGATGGCAATCATGGTGTTGTACGTCACCACGTTGGGCCTGACGGCGGCGCCGTTGCTGGCGCCGTCGGAGGCGGTGCTGCACATGAGGCCGAAGAGGTGGACCGCCTCCCCGAACAGCCCGGCGTCGCCGTACACGCGGAGCATGGTGTTGTACGTGACGACGCTCGGCGGCACCCCGGCGCGGCGCATGGACCAGAAGAGCCGGTCGGCGTCGCGCGCGAGGTCCAGCTGCCCGTACGCGTTGAGCACGATGTTGAAGACGGAGAGGTCGGGCTTGACGCGCGCCACGGCGCGCATGTGCGAGAAGAGCGAGACCGCCGCGAGGTGCCGGCCGCGGCGCGCGAGCGCGGCGAGGACCGGGGCGTAGGACTCGGCGTCGGGGGCCACGCCGTCGGCGGGGACGTCGTGGAGCAGCAGGCGCTTGGCGTCGCGTAGCAGGTCGGACTTGCAGTAGGCGGCGATGGCGGCGTTGTAGGCCTTGAGGTCGGGCCTGATCCCCGCGGCGCGGAGGCGGGAGAAGAGCGCGAGCGCCTTGGGCGCGTCGCCGGCGCGGAGGGCGAGGTGGATGAGGTTGGAGAAGAGCACCAGGTCGGGCGCCACGGCGTCGGCCTCCATGAGCGGGAGGAAGGTGAGCGCGTGGTCGAGGTGGCCCGCGCGGGTGAGCGCCGCGAGGAGCGTGGAGTAGGAGAAGCCGTCGGCCGCGACGCCCCTGGCGCGCATCTCGAGGAGGAGGCCCGACGCGAGGCGGAGCTGGCCGGCGCGGCAGGCGGCGCGGAGCAGGAGGTTGTAGGGGACGAGGAGCGCCGACGAGGAGAGGTCGGGCGCGAGGAGGTCGAGCAGGGCGACGCCGCGCCGCGGGTCCGGGAGGCGGGAGAGGAGCGTGCAGAGGAGGCGCGGGGAGACGGGTCGGTGCGGCGAGAGCGCGGCGGCCAGGTCGGGGGCCGCGCGCGCGGCGGAGAGCGCCGCCACGAGGGCGGCGACGTCGGGGGCGTGGTCCTGGCGCTGGAGCTCCGCGGATTTGTGGCGGTGGAGGGGATGCGAGCTCGGGAGGTTGGGGTTTAGCCAGATGGACTTGGCGCCTGCGGCGGGGCCGCGGCGGTGGGGCGACGGGGAAGGGAGGGCGGCGGCCGCTGCTGCCGTCGGCGGCATTGGTCTTGGGGTGCGGGAGTGGCGCGGCAGCCGGGAAACGGATAGGAGATTTTTTGGCGTTGGCAGGGACGTTTGCGAGACGTATCGGGCTGGATTGGGACACCCGTCGGAGCAAAATGCCGCGTCGGAGCGAAGTGGCAGCATTCAGATTTCAGAACTTGTGCTTGAGCGACAGGGTTGCGGCTTGACAATCGAGAGTTCACAGCCAAAATAGAGCCAGCAGCACTTAAACGTTCATATATTTTGGGTCAGCACGGTACATATATTTTGGGTCATTTAAGGCCATGTTTACAACGCCCTCGAAGTGATCTGCGCGTCTGAATTCTCGCAAACCAAAAACAAAATTGAGGGAGGTTTGTGACCTTCTGAACAGCCGTCACGTAGGCGTTTCACGCCCCAGCCCCAGCCAAAATCAAGGTGGAGCTCGCACATTTTGACATTTACCATTTTTTCTAGTGAAAGCCCCCCCCCCCCCCCCCCCCTCGTCGTGGCCCCGCCTCCTAGTTTCCATCCATTTCGCCCTCCGCCGCCACAATGGAGACGACCGAGAAGGTCATCGTCACACTACAGCCGAAATGACAAGTTGGTGGTGGTCGCCAGCAAGGTTAACATGACAAAATGCAACACCTACCACCACAAAACAAAAGAAGGGGGAGGACACTTTGGCGGCAGCCAGTCACCCAGTACCTCCTCCTCCAAAGCGTATGAAGACGCGGTTGCGTGTCATGCAATCACCGCTGCCCTGCAGCTCGGTCCGCAGCATCAGTCCGTGTCCACCATCACCGCTGGCCATCAAGTATCGTTCAAAGTCGACCTCAACGGGGACTACACCTTCACGAAGCCTCAGTCGCAGTCGCCGACACTTGTCCATTCGTGGATGCCGGCTCCCTCGCCCTTCGGTGTCGGGTCTCTGTTTGCCGGAATGTTTCAACTGGGCGAGATGGTGGATGACGAAGAGGCACTGATGAACATGATCCATGACATTGCAGGCCATGAAGACGATCAAGTGGAGGACTCCCAGCCGGAGGCAGAGACACAACAACGCCCAGATGTCGGACACCACGTAGACCTAGCCGACGTACACCCAACAGTCGGGCGGTGATCCAGACAACATTTGGGCGTCGGGTGCGGGTCCAAAGAAGAAGAGGGGAGAATTTTTTAACTTGAAGGATGATGAATTGTTGGTTGATGCGTGATTGGGCACAAGAATTGATCCGACTCATGGCACGGAAGTAAAAGGGGGTGGAACATTTTGGACAAGTGTGTATGCTTGATTTCATGAGCAAAAGCACTATGATCCCTATCACACAGAAGTGATCCATGAGGGTAGCTCGAAATCGCTCACTAATCGATGATACACCATTCAAGAGACCACAAGCAAGGTTTTTTTTTTGAAAAGAAGGATGATCCCCGGCCTCTGCATCAATCGATACATGCAACCATATTATTAAATAAACATGTAACAAAGTCTTAAGGTTCAAAGAGGCTCATAAACTGAGCATTATCGAAAGAAAATAAAACTGAAAAGTGTCACATCCGGCGACATAGAACTGAAAAGTGCCACATCCGGCGATAAAAAACAAGCTACGATGCCTACACACCTAGCCTATTATTAGCTGGTCACCCAAATCGGCTGAAGATAGCCCGTGCTTGTTGGGGAACGTAGTAATTTCAAAAAAAATTCACGACTATCGCTACCGCTTAGTGATAAAGTAAAGCATTACAGCGTGATTGCATTGCATACAATAAAGCGACAACCATATGGCTCCTGCCAGTTGCCGATAACTCGGTTACAAAACATGATCATCTCATACAATAAAATTTAGTATCATCTCTTGACCATATCACATCACAACATGCCCTACAAAAACAAGTTAGACGTCCTCTACTTTGTTGTTACAAGTTTTACGTGGCTGCTACGGGCTTAGCAAGAACCCTTCTTACCTACGCATCAAAACCACAATGATAGTTTGTCAAGTTGGTGCTGTTTTAACCTTCGCAAGGACCGGGCGTAGCCACACTCGGTTCAACTATAGTTGGAGAAACTGACACCCGCCAGCTACCTGTGTGCAAAGCACGTCGGTAGAACCAGTCTCGCGTAAGCGTACGCGTAATGTCGGTCCGGGCCGCTTCATCCAACAATACCGCCGAACCAAAGTATGACATGCTGGTAAGCAGTATGACTTATATCGCCCACAACTCACTTGTGTTCTACTCGTGCATAACATCAACGCATAAAACCTAGGCTCGGATGCCATTGTTGGGGAACGTAGTAATTTCAAAAAAATTCCTACGCACACGCAAGATCATGGTGATGCATAGCAACGATAGGGGAAAGTGTTGTCTAGGGACCCTCGTAGACCGTTCGCGGAAGCGTTATATCAACACGGTTGATGTAGTCGTACGTCTTCACGTCCGACCGATCCAAGTACCGAAAGCACGGCACCTCCGAGTTCTGCACACGTTCGGCTCGGTGACGTCCTCGCCTTCTCGATCCAGTAAGAGGGGCGAAGTAGTAGATGAGTTCCGGCAGCACGACGGCGTGGTGACGGTGTTGGTGAAGAACAATCTCCGCAGGGCTTGGCCTAAGCACTACGAAAACTATGACGGAGGATAAACTAGAGGGGACGGGGTTGCCGGCACATGGCTTGGTGTTTCTTGATGTGTCTTTGGTGCTAGCCCTACCCCTCTATTTATATGTTGAGCCTTGGGGTCGAAACTTGGAGTAAAAGCCTCCTCAAAGTCGGTTTCACCCGAAAGGCAAGAGTCCTTCTCGGACTCTAGGGCTAGATGCCAGGGTTCCCGGCGTCTACCCCCTAGACGCCAGGGTTCCTGGCGTCTAGCCTCTGGTCTCCGCAAAACTTCCTTTTGCACTTTCCAAAAGCCTCGCGGGCTTTCCCCTTTGGCCCAGATAAAGTGTTCTCGTGCCCAAACATTTCGGGAAACATCCAGAACCCCTTCCGGTGAATTCCGGAACCCTTCCGGAGATCAAACACTACTATCCACATATCAATCTTTACTTCTGGACCATTCCGGAGTTCCTCATCATATCTGTGATCTCATCCAAAACTCCGAACAACATTTGGTCACCAACATACATAACTCACATAGTACTATATCGTCAACGAACGTTAAGCGTGCGGACCCTACGGGTTCGAGAACTATGTAGACATGACCGAGACACCTCTCTGGTCAATAACCAATAGCGGACCTGGATGCCATATTGGCTCCTACATATTCTACGAAGATCTTTATCGGTCAGACCGCATAACAACATACGTTGTTCCCTTTGTCATCGGTATGTTACTTGCCCGAGATTCGATCGTCGGTATCTCAATACCTAGTTCAATCTCGTTACCGGCAAGTCTCTTTACTCGTTCCGTAATACATCATCCGCAACTAACTCATTAGTTGCAATGCTTGCAAGGCTTAATGATGTGCATTACCGAGAGGGCCCAGAGATACCTCTCCGACAATCGAGTGACAAATCCTAATCTCGAAATACGCCAACCCAACAAGTACCTTCGGAGACACCTGTAGAGCACCTTTATAATCACCCAGTTACGTTGTGACGTTTGGTGGCACACAAAGTGTTCCTCGGTAAACGGGAGTTGCATAATCTCATAGTCATAGGAACATGTATAAGTCATGAAGAAAGCAATAGCAACAAACTAAACGATCAAGTGCTATGCTAACGGAATGGGTCAAGTCAATCACATCATTCTCCTAATGATGTGATCCCGTTAATCAAATGACAACTCATGGTCTATGGTTAGGAAACATAACCATCTTTGATCAACGAGCTACTAGAGGCATACTAGTGACACTCTGTTTGTCTATGTATTCACACATGTATTATGTTTCCGGTTAATACAATTCTAGCATGAATAATAAACATTTATCATGATATAAGGAAATAAATAATAACTTTATTATTGCCTCTAGGGCATATTTCCTTCAGTCTCCCACTTGCACTAGAGTCAATAATCTAGTTCACATCGCCATGTGATTTAACATCAATAGTTCACATCACCATGTGATTAACACCCATAGTTCACATCGACATGTGACCAACACCCAAAGGGTTTACTAGAGTCAATAATCTAGTTCACATCGCTATGTGATTAACACCCAAAGAGTACTGAGGTGTGATCATGTTTTGCTTGTGAGAGAAGTTTAGTCAATGGGTCTGCCATATTCAGATCCGTAAGTATTTTGCAAATTTCTACGTCAACAATGCTCTGCATGGAGCTACTCTAGCTAATTGCTCCCACTTTCAATATGTATCCAGATTGAGACTTAGAGTCATCTGGATCAATATCAAAACTTGCATCGACATAACCCTTTACGACGAACCTTTTGTCACCTCCATAATCGAGAAACATATCCTTATTCCTCTAAGGATAATTTTGACCAATGTCCAGTGATCTACTCCTAGATCACTATTGTACTCCTTTGCCAAACTTAGGGCAGGGTATACAATAGGTCTGGTACACAGCATGGCATACTTTATAGAACCTATGGCTGAGGCATAGGGAATGACTTTCATTCTCTCTCTATCTTCTGCCGTGGTCGGATTTTGAGTCTTACTCAACTTCACACCTTGTAACACAGGCAAGAACTCCTTTTGACTGTTCCATTTGAACTACTTCAAAATCTTGTCAAGGTATGTACTCATTGAAAAAAACTTATCAAGCGTATTGATCTATCTCTATAGATCTTGATGATCAATATGTAAGCAGCTTCACCGAGGTCTTTCTTTGAAAGAACTCCTTTCAAACATTCCTTTATGCTTTGCAGAATAATTCTACATTATCTCCGATCAACAATATGTCTTTCACATATACTTATCAGAAATGCTGTAGTGCTCCCACTCACTTTCTTGTAAATACAGGCTTCACCGCAAGTCTGTATAAAACTATATGCTTTGATATCAAAGCGTATATTCCAACTCCGAGATGCTTGCACCAGTCCATAGATGGATCGCTGGAGCTTGCATATTTTGTTAGTACCTTTAGGATTGACAAAACCTTCTGGTTGCATCATATACAACTCTTCTTTAATAAATCCATTAAGGAATGCAGTTTTGTTTATCCATTTGCCAAATTTCATAAAATGCGGCAATTGCTAACATGATTCGGACAGACTTAAGCATAGATACGAGTGAGAAACTCTCATCGTAGTCAACACCTTGAACTTGTCGAAAACCTTTTTGCGACAATTCTAGCTTTGTAGATAGTAACACTACTATCAGCGTTCGTCTTCCTCTTGAAGATCCATTTAATCTCAATGGCTCGCCGATCATTGGGCAAGTCAATCAAAGTCCATACTTTGTTCTCATACATGGATCTCATCTCAGATTTCATGGCCTCAAGCCATTTCGCAGAATCTGGGCTCATCATCGCTTCCTCATAGTTCGTAGGCTCGTCATGGTTAAGTAACATGACCTCCAGAACAGGATTACCGTACCACTCTGGTGCGGATCTCACTCTGGTTTACCTACGAGGTTCGGTAGTAACTTGATCTGAAGTTACATGATCATCATCATTAGCTTCCTCACTAATCGGTGTAGTAGTCACAGGAACAGATTTCTGTGATGAACTACTTTCTAATAAGGGAGCAGGTACAGTTACCTCATCAAGTTCTACTTTCCTCTCACTCACTTCTTTCGAGAGAAACACCTTTTCTATAAAGGATCCATTCAAAGCAACGAATATATTGCCTTCGGATCTGTGATAGAAGGTGTACCCAACATTTTCTTTTGGGTATCCTATGAAGACGCACTTCTCCGATTTGGGTTAGAGCTTATCAGGTTAAAACTTTTTCACATAAGCATTGCAACCTCAAACTTTAAGAAACGACAGCTTAGGTTTCTTGCCAAACCATAGTTCATACGGTGTCGTCTCAACGGATTTAGATGGTGCCCTATTTAACGTGAATGCAGCTGTCTCTAATGCATAACCCCAAAACGATAGTGGTAGATCGGTAAGAGACATCACAGATCGCACCATATCTAATAAAGTACGGTTATGACGTTCGGACACACCATTATGCTGTGGTGTTCCAGGTGGCGTGAGTAGTGAAACTATTTCACATTGTTTTTAACTAAAGGCCAAACTCATAACTCAAATATTTTACTTCTGCGATCATATCGTAGAAACTTTTATTTTTGTTACGATGATTCTCCACTTCACTCTGAAATTCTTTGAACTTTTCAAATGTTTCAGACTTGTGTTTCATCAAGTAGATATACTCATATCTGCTCAAATCATCTGTGAAGATCAGAAAATAATGATACCTGCCACGAGCCTCAATATTCATCAGACCACATACATCAGTATGTATGATTTCCAACAAATCTGTTGCTCGCTCCATTGTTCCGGAGAACGGAGTCTTAGTCATCTTGCCCATGAGGCATGGTTCGCAAGCATCAACTGATTCATAATCAAGTGATTCCAAAAGCCCATCAGCATGGATTTTCTTCATGCGCTTTACATCAATATGACCTAAACGGTAGTGCCACAAATAAATTGCACCATTATTATTAACTTTGCATCTTTTGGTTTCAATATTATGAATATGTGTATCACTACGATCGAGATCCAACGAACCATTTTCATTGGGTGTGTAACCATATAAGGTTTTATTCATATAAACAGAACAACAATTTATTCTCTTACTTAAATGAATAACCGTATTGTAATAAACATGATCAAATCATATTCATGCTCAACGCAAACACCAAATAACACTTATTTAGGTTCAACCTAATCCCAAAAGTATAGGGAGTGTGCGATGATGATCATATCAATCTTGGAACCACTTCCAACACACATCGTCACTTCACCCTTAACTAGTCTATGTTCATTCTGCAACTCCCGTTTCGAGTTACTACTCTTAACAACCGAACCAGTATCAAATACCGAGGGGTTGCTACGAACACTAGTAAAATACACATCAATAATCTGTATATCAAATATACCTTTGTTCACTTTGCCATCCTTCTCATCCGCCAAATACTTGGGGCAGTTCCGCTTCTAGTGACCAGTCCCTTTGCAGTAGAAGCACTTAGTCTCAGGCTTAGGATAAGACTTGGGCTTCTTCACTTGAGCAGCAACTTGCTTGCCATTCTTCTTGAAGTTCCCCTTCTTCCCTTTGCCCTTTTCTTGAAACTAGTGGTCTTGTCTACCATCAACACTTGATATTTTTCTTGATTTCTACCTTCGTCGATTTCAGCATTACGAAGAGCTTGGGAATCGTTTCCGTTATCCCTTGCATATCATAGTTCATCACGAAGTTCTACTAACTTGGTGATGGTGACTAGAGAATTCCGTCAATCACTATTTTATTTGGAAGATTAACTCCCACTTGATTCAAGCGATTGTAGTACCCAGACAATCTGAGCACATGCTCACTGCTTGAGCTATTCTCCTCCATCTTTTAGCTATAGAACTTGTTGGAAACTTCATATCTCTCAACTCGGGTATTTGCTTGAAATATTAACTTCAACTCCTGGAACATCTCATATGGTCCATGACGTTCAAAACGTCTTTGAAGTCCCGATTCTAAGCCGTTTAAGTATGGTGCACTAAACTATCAAGTAGTCATCATATTGAGCTAGTCAAATGTTCATAACATCTGCATCTGCTCCTGCAATAGGTTTGTCACCTAGCGGTGCATCAAAGACATAATTCTTCTGTGCAGCAATGAGGATAAACCTCAGATCACGGATCCAATCCGCATCATTGCTACTAACATCTTTCAACTTAGTTTTCTCTAGGAACATATCAAAAATAAAACAGGGGAGCTAAACGCGAGCTATTGATCTACAACATAGATATGCTAATACTACCAGGACTAAGTTCATGATAAATTAAAGTTCAATTAATCATATTACTTAAGAACTCCCACTTAGATAGACATCCCTCTAATCCTCTAAGTGATCACGTGATCCAAATCAACTAAACCATGTCCGATCATCACGTGAGATGGAGTAGTTTCAATGGTGAACATCACTATGTTGATCATATCTACTATATGATTCATGCTCGACCTTTCGGTCTCCGTGTTCCGAGGCCATATCTGTTATATGCTCGGCTCGTCAAGTTTAACCTGAGTATTCCGCGTGTGCAACTATTTTGCACCCGTTGTATTTGAACGTAGAGCCTATCACACCCGATCATCACGTGGTGTCTCAGCACGAAGAACTTTCGCAATGGTGCATACTCAGGGAGAACACTTATACTTTGATAATTTAGTGAGGGATCATCTTATAATGCTATCGTCAATCAAAGCAAGATAAGATGCATAAAAGATAAACATCACATGCAATCAATATAAGTGATATGATATGGCCATCATCATCTTGTACTTGTGATCTCGATCTCCGAAGTACCGTCATGATCACCATCGTCACCGGCGTGACACCTTGATCTCCATCGTAGCATCGTTATCGTCTTGCCAATCTTATGCTTCCACGACTATCGCTACCGCTTAGTGATAAAGTAAAGCATTACAGCGCGATTGCATTGCATACAATAAAGCGACAACCATATGGCTCCTGCCAGTTGCCGATAACTCGGTTACAAAACATTATAATCTCATACAATAAAATTTAGTATCATGTCTTGACCATATCACATCACAACATGCCCTGCAAAAACAAGTTAGACGTCCTCTACTTTGTTGTTGCAAGTTTTACGTGGCTGCTACGGGCTTAGCAAGAACCCTTCTTACCTACGCATCAAAACCATAACGATAGTTTCTCAAGTTGGTGCTGTTTTAACCTTCGCAAGGACCGGGCGTAGCCACACTCCTTTCAACTATAGTTGGAGAAACTGACACCCGCCAGCCACCTGTGTGCAAAGCACGTCGGTAGAACCAGTCTCGCGTAAGCGTACGCGTAATGTCGGTCCAGGCCGCTTCATCCAACAATACCTCCGAACCAAAGTATGACATGCTGGTAAGCAGTATGACTTATATCGCCCACAACTCACTTGTGTTCTACTCGTGCATAACATCAACGCATAAAACCTAGGCTCGGATGCCATTGTTGGGGAACATAGTAATTTCAAAAAAATTCCTACGCACACGCAAGATCATGGTGATGCATAGCAACGAGAGGGGAAAGTGTTGTCTAGGGACCCTCGTAGACCGTTCGCGGAAGAGTTATATCAACACGGTTGATGTAGTCGTACGTCTTCACGTCCGACCGATCCAAGTACCGAAAGCACGGCACCTCCGAGTTCTGCACACGTTCGGCTCGGTGACGTCCTCGCCTTCTCGATCCAGTAAGAGGGGCGAAGTAGTAGATGAGTTCCGGCAGCACGACGGCGTGGTGACGGTGTTGGTGAAGAACAATCTCCGCAGGGCTTGGCCTAAGCACTACGAAAACTATGACGGAGGATAAACTAGAGGGGACGGGGTTGCCGGCACACGGCCTGGTGTTTCTTGATGTGTCTTTGGTGCTAGCCCTACCCCTCTATTTATATGTTGAGCCTTGGGGTCGAAACTTGGAGTAAAAGCCTCCTCAAAGTCGGTTTCACCCGAAAGGCAAGAGTCCTTCTCGGACTCCAGGGCTAGATGCCAGGGTTCCCGGCGTCTACCCCCTAGACGCCAGGGTTCCTGGCGTCTAGCCTCTGGTCTCCGCAAAACTTCCTTTTGCACTTTCCAAAAGCCTCGCGGGCTTTCCCCTTTGGCCCAGATAAAGTGTTCTCGTGCCCAAACATTTCGGGAAACATCCAGAACCCCTTCCGGAGATCAAACACTACTATCCCATATATCAAACTTTATCTCCGGACCATTACGGAGTTCCTCGTCATGTCCGTGATCTCATCTCGGACTCCGAACAACATTCGGTCATCAACATACACAACTCATATAGTACTATATCGTCAACGAACGTTAAGCGTGCGGACCCTACGGGTTCGAGAACTATGTAGACATGACCGAGACACCTCTCTGGTCAATAACCAATAGCGGGACCTGGATGCCCATATTGGCTCCTACATATTCTACGAAGATCTTTATCGGTCAGACCGCATAACAACATACGTTGTTCCCTTTGTCATCGGTATGTTACTTGCCCGAGATTCGATCGTCGGTATCTCAATACCTAGTTCAATCTCGTTACCGGCAAGTCTCTTTACTCGTTCCGTAATACATCATCCTGCAACTAACTCATTAGTTGCAATGCTTGCAAGGCTTAAGTGATGTGCATTACCGAGAGGGCCCAGAGATACCTCTCCGACAATCGGAGTGACAAATCCTAATCTCGAAATACGCCAACCCAACAAGGACCTTCGGAGACGCCTGTAGAACACCTTTATAATCACCCAGTTATGTTGTGACGTTTGGTGGCACACAAAGTGTTCCTCCGGTAAACGGGAGTTGCATGATCTCATAGTCATAGGAACATGTATAAGTCATGAAGAAAGCAATAGCAACAAACTAAACGATCAAGTGCTATGCTAACGGAATGGGTCAAGTCAATCACATCATTCTCCTAATGATGTGATCCCGTTAATCAAATGACAACTCATGTCTATGGTTAGGAAACATAACCATCTTTGATCAACGAGCTACTAGAGGCATACTAGTGACACTCTGTTTGTCTATGTATTCACACATGTATTATGTTTCCGGTTAATACAATTCTAGCATGAATAATAAACATTTATCATGATATAAGGAAATAAATAATAACTTTATTATTGCCTCTAGGGCATATTTCCTTCAGTGCTACCGTCTCCCAGCGGTTGCACCAAATAACCATAGGCTCCCTGAAGTCCGCATGAGTGAGTAAGGACCACATACGGATCCAAGATGTAACTCTGTAGATAATCTGCAAGTAATTATTGAATTTTGTCCCTTTAAAAATCATATCATTCTAGTGTTCCATATAGCCCAAAATAATGCACATATTCCAATCCGAATATGTTTAGCTATGTGTATGTCCATTCCATTAAGCCACGTTCCAAATAACATGTTTATGTTCCTTGGGGGATGAACGTTAAAAGCTATATGAATTGATCGCCATAATAATTTTGCAAGAGGACATTCGAGAAAGAGGTATTTAATCGTTTCATTTAGATCAGAAAAACAGCACCTGGAGTTACCAACCCAATTCCTTTTTCACCAAGTTATCTTTGGTTAGAATGACTTTTTTATGGACGAACCACATAAAGATTTTAATTCGAAGCGGAACTTTAATCTTCCAAATGTGCAAATACCTCTACAATGGCCCGGAATCAATGAGGTCTGAATACATGGATTTCACTGAGAAAATTCCATTCATGGTTAACTTCCAGCGTATTGTATCCGCCTGATCGGATAGGTGAACATCCATCAACCTACGGACCAGGTGCAACCATGCATTCCAACGTTCACCTGGTAGGGATCTGCTAAATTGAAAAGTGCCACATCCGGCGATAAAAACATATGAGCTCTTGGATTGTCACGCTACTCGACCATTCAAGAGGCCACAAGCAAGTATTGTGGCTTTTACAAACAATTGCAAATCCGATGGCCAAGTAGCGCGACAGTCCAAGAGCTCATATGTCTTTTGTTGCTCTATGTGCGTTAGTCATTTGGCCGGATATGCTCTGTGTGTTGGTCATTTGGCCGGATATGCAACTTGTTGATCATGTGTTTTTCTTCCTAGGTCGGTCAGTGCATGCACATTGTTGTTTAGGACAAAAAAGAAGCACTTCCTCTTCATACATTGTTGATTGAAGTTGAATGTGCGCCTCAAGTGGCTTAATGTTGTCGTCAATTCCGTCAAAACCGCATCATGCCCAATGTAGATAAATATGGTGATCCAACAAAAGGAGTCCTTGCTCCCGCCAAAAGGATAGGTAGGAATTGGGGCAGAAAGTACTAGGAGGACGAGGGGAGAAGGAGAAGCGAAAAGAGACGGCGGCCAAGATGACGAAGAGGTTCAAGGACATCATGGCAAAGAAGGAGTAGGCATACATCAAGCACAATGATGCAAAGGAGGAAAAGAAGACCAAGAGGTTTGACAAGTTCATGGAGGCGCAAGCTAAGAAGATCAAGCTCCAAGAGAAGAAGATTGATGCCAAGATGTTGACCATGAAGATGTCGGACTTGGATTCTATGCGGCGAACATTGTGCAAGCATATCATGCTAGCATATTGGAGCGCTACTCAGATGCTTCGGAGGAGCCAGACGAGGAGTGAAGAATTTGACACGGAAAGCTGAACTAGGAGGCAAAAATTGACGTCTTTTTCCTTCCTTGACTCTTTTTAGATCGGTTGGATGTAAAAACTTGTTGATCCAATGCTTTTTAGTTGTGATTGCATATATTTTTTTCAAAAAGGGGGTATGCCCCAGCCTCTGCATCTGAATGATGCATATGAACATTGTCACTGAGTTGCTATTGATCTATGTATGCATCAAATGGAGGTGGAGGAGGCCGGACCCGGAGCGGACATGTGGTGCACCAGGTTGATGGCCGGCTCCACTACCATTGTCCGCCGATGTTTGGTGTGTCCGATTCGATGCACGGCGTTGTAGATGTCCTTATCAAACACTGGACAATTATTTTTGTATCTTAAATTTTCACTGATGAATCACATAGATTACAAGTGTAAGTTTCAGCTGTACAGACACACATGGAAAATTTCCTCATATTTACATACACGCATGAATCAGCAAGGCTTCCACTCCGAGAATTGCGCTGAAAGACCGACACCAACCAAGAAACCGGGCCACAGGCCAGTTCAACAAAGCCTGCAGCCAAAAGGGCAAAGACCCTCTACACCTCAAGGAAACAGCAACGTTTCATGCCACATGGAACTCTCAGAAAACCACTCTTTTTTTACAAGTTTTTAAAAGAAGGCTTCACAAAAGGAGTACCGAAACTTCATCCTTATAACGTGAGCAAATCACCCCTGAAGCAGAAGAAAGGAGTGGCTGGCCCCAGATTAGTACTCGGATGAAAGCCACGGATGCTCGAGCGCTTCGCTGGCTGTTGGTCTCTTCCTGGGGTTTATTTGCAGCAGATAAGATAGAAAATCCACAAACTGCGGATCAGGGCATCGCAAGTGATGTCGCAAAGAAGACTTCTCTGGGACTAACTCCTCTAATTGACCTGTCTCCTGGATACAGATAAGGACGGTAAGTCCAAGTTTTTTAGTTTTTACTATCCACGATATTAAGATCGAGTGGTTATCGAATACTTTTAATGCATTTGACTGATAGGGGCTTGAAACAGCAAACATGAAATGAAGTGTACCTCATTCTTGGTGAAAAGGCCATAATCATCGGTGAAATATTTATGTGTTTCCTGTCCCAACTCTAACATTTCCATGTCTATTGGACCAATTATCCCGATCATTCGGGCAAGCATCATGGACACTGGCTCATTAGGAAATAGTACCTGTCATGTGCAAGAGTCAACATTATGAGTTTTATGAGCAGATGATTTGCTGCTTTTAAATGGTAAAACAACTAGAAGCACACCATTGTGCTTTGTGTTTGTGTGAGTTGAGGTTATATAAGATAAAAAGACTATCCACGTCCTCCAAGACAGAAACAAAAACACCTACCATATACATCTCTGGTTGGAGCTATATATTTCCATAGATTTTCAAGCTCTATTTTACTCACTCTGCTTTTGGAGGACCACAGATTTACATATATTTGAAAAATAAAGAATATGGACATGCTAGTATACTATGAAGTCCATGTATTGCAATCTCCATAAGATCAATCTACTGATATGACCAACCATCGACCATTATGTGCTTATTATCATAGTAAGATCTTAATCTATGTACAAAATTCAAATTATCAACTCAGCAAAAGAACTACTTACTTCACCAGTGTACAGTTCAGCAAGGATGCAACCAAGAGACCAAATGTCAATCCTCTGATCATATGGCAGGCCCAGAATGACCTCGGGAGCTCGATAAGAACGTGACTGGACATACAGGCATAAGCTGTCTGTCAAGAAGCAACTACTTCCAAGATCGATGACCTTAATTTCACACCTGCTGTAGCTCTTGATAAGGATATTCTCTGGCTTTAGGTCACAATGAATGATCCTTAAATGGTGCAAATATACCAAAGCTTCTAAGCATTGGCGAGCAATTGCCTGAAAGAAAGGGACAATTTTGTTTCACCAGAACTCCTAACTTTCATGAGTGAATTATAACTGTGCTCAATCTGTTAATCATATAAACAACTTTATCTTTTTACGAAAACAATAAGTTTGGAGTACATATTTTAATTCTAAGTTTAAGCACAATATGCCAACAAATAAGGTGCGGCGTACAGGTGGCATGTTCTTATGTGCATGCATAATTATTGCACTAAGGGATTCTCAGAGAATGTCACAGTAATACAGAATATCTGGTAAATGTCAATTCAACATACCTGTATCCTAGGAAATGTAAAGTACAAGTCACCACCAGAATCCTGGTTATATTTCTGAAACTCATACAGATTTGCTCGCAGTAATTCAGTGACAATGAAAAGATGTTCCTGCCAATATTTGTTTACTGTCAGCAATCAGCTTTATGCAAGGTAGAATGCGAAAGGAAAAATGTTTACTAGGCTCGACAATCAAACGCATGCCTGCAAGCAAATGAAGTATGTTGCTACAGTACATCTTTTGAGATATTCATAAGGACCAAGTCCCTTAAATATCTTCTTATATTCCAAACAATCAAGTACTAGTTTGCAGTATGGAGTTGACAGAAAATGGGTATCTTAGCCAACTGCCCCTCCCTCAAGTGAGTATACCTGATGATAGAAGTAGTCATAGAGCCGCAGTACATGATGCTCATCTGATGGATCGTATTTATTCACAAACTTCAGCAGTTTTATCTCATCCAAACTCTGATCGAAGAAATCCTTATCATTTTTTATTATTTTTAGGCAAATATCTATTCCTGTCTGAAGATCATGTGCTTGGACAACCTTGCTGAATGCAGCCGAGCCAAGATATTCAGTAACATAATATCTTCCTGCTATGACTGAATTCAAGACAATGGGAAAATCTTTATTTGCTTCAAAGCCAGTTCTGCAATGGATGCATACCATATAAGCATATGTATTATTTCTAGAACAACAACTAAAGAAAGAAAAAAAAGATTTGATGTGAACCTGTTCTTGCGGTGGACAATTCTCAATTCAAATACCTCGTATTCCTGATGGAAATTAGAGACGGCCTGATCAATGTTTGACTCTGGATCTTCTTTCTCAGCTATAAGTGTAGCAGATTTCCGAACATCTGTATTCAATGGCCCAACATCTTCAAACTCGTAGGTGTCATCATAATCATCAGTCTCAGGGAAAGGATGCAAGCTATAACTCTCTTTCAGATATTCTTTATCACTGCTGCTTTTCAGATTGTTTTCATTGTTATAATCCAACTCTACATTATCAGTGACATGGCGCACCTGTACTGGACCTATGCAAGACGGTAAACATTTGAAATTAGAACCGAAACAAACAGCAAGCAAGCAAAGGAAAACCTTTAGACAGTAAAGTGGATAACAGGCACTACATGACCCATGCGTTAGTGCTTATAAGCATTGGACAGCAACAAAATTTGCTCCTTGATTATTTGCAGCTCTGAAAATGTTACTGAAAATGGCCGTCACTGGCTAGTATAACATTTTCCCTGCCTTGCATATTTGCAAAATGGCAGCAGAGATTCAGGTATTTACAATTCAACCTGGAAATCTCTACAGTACCCAACCTTTTAGATATTGTAATTTATTCCCACTCCCCCTCTACATTAAATCCAGTAAACAATTTCAAACTGTCTTCATTCGAATAAGTGATTTAAGAGGAGAAACTTTACATTATACTAGTAGTACCATAGAATTTGCAACAAATGGAGTACTGATACTTACTTGCAGCAATTTCAGCATCATCATAAGTATCAAATGAACTGAGCATTTGAAGCTCCTTCTCCACAACATTCAGCTCCATATGGTCGTCTACTTGCACAGAATTTGTCGGCAAATCACACTCAAGCACAGCATCCCCACTCTGCTTCATCTGAAACACATCCGGGCCACACTCATCCAGTATCTCCGTCTGGTCATCCATGATCTTGTACCTCCCATACACGGCAGAGCTAGAATTCCTGAGCACCTCGAGCTCCTGAAAATTCTTTAGTCCCCTGGCACAGCAACCGCAGAGCGGTGACGAGCAGGTGTACACCTCGGCGCACCCCTCACAGCCGTCATTGCCGGCGTGTTCATGGCGGCAGTAGTCGCCAGGGCCAAACACGAACGTTTCTGCCGGTCCTGGGCCGCCCTGAGCGCCGAGAACAAACTTGTCCTCCTCCTTGTCTCTGTCGCCCGGCTTGGTATGGAAGATGTGGTCGTCGTAGAGCCAGCCTTCCTGGAAGAAGAGGTCGGTGGTGTCGTACTGGCGTGCTGTGCCGAACTCCATCTCAGATGACGACGCGTCTGACAGCGAGTGCTGCGACGACCACACGCCATAAGGGTTCAGCAGGCCTGATCCAAGAAACAGAAACATCAAATTCTGGGTCAGAATTATGATAAAATTTCCTAGAATTAGGAGAACAGAGCACTGGACTAGGCGGGGAGATAGAATTTTGTGGCAGGCGTCGGTGATGGGCCGAACCGAGGGAGGGGTTTAACCAGTCCCCCAGGATCAATTTCAATTCTTTGACAGTAAGTATGAAAATCTTCCAAGAAGAAACATATTGGGTCGAACCAGAGGCTTGGAATTGTTCTCAAAGCCACCGAAATATCGGCGCACGGATCGAGATTTCGCGGTGCAAAGCGCGCCAGCGACGGAAACAGAGAGGGGCCTGGAGGAGGAGGGGTTTAACGGAAACGGAAAAAGGACTTACGGCGTGACTACCTGAGGGCGATGAGCGCATGCTGACGAAGGCGGAGGAGGACGCCGAGCCGGAGCTGGAGCCGGGGCTGGCAGGCGGCGGCAGGCCGGCGCCCGAGGCCGACATACGGAGGGGCGGGAGCTGGGGATCTAATGCGGCGGCGGGCCCGGGCTCCCCGTCGGCGGCGCGGCCCAGCACGTCGTCCCGGAGCGCGGAGGCGGTGCTGGCGAAGCCGTGGTCGGTGAGGAAGGCCATGACCTCGTCCAGGCCCGGCGCGGCCATGTGTTCTTCGTCCGGGGCGCGCGGGGCGGCCGGGGGCGATGACGGCCGGTTGGTGCTCAGGCGCGTGGCGCGCGGCGTGAGGTAAGCAGTTGCGTCGCCATTGGAGCTTGGGAGCGAAGCGAGCGAGTCAGTCAGGTCGGGTCGGGTCAGTGCGGGGGAGGAGAGGACGAGGAGGAGGAGGCGAGGACTGGAGAAGGAGGGGGCGAAGAAGTCAGAGGAAAGAGAGGGGAGGGGAGAGCACGAGGCCGCATAGGATCACCAGGGTCGCGTGTGCGTAAGCATAAATGGCTGCCTTAATTGCCTTTCAGCCCCTCTGGTGGAGTGGTTTTGCACAAATGCTCACCCAATTTGGGTTCTCCCCGAGCAACTGACTAAAAGTATGAGGTGTTTCTTTATAGTTTAAGTTTATTAATAAAGTCTGAAGTTGTTTGGATAAACTACTCTCTCCTCCGTCCCATAATATAAGATTATATTAGTGTATAGATCTTATTTTATCATGGGACAAACAGAGATAATACTCTACGCATTTGCCGCGGTAATCTTGTTAAAATAAATGCTTTATCGATGAATATTCAATTCCGAGTCCAGGCTCATCTGCACCTGGTGAATAGTAACTTCAAAAACATAGCATAAGAAATCGAAAAACATATCATATTTTTTGAATTTTTCCCCTGTTACTTTGAATTTGCTATTCACCCACGGGTGCAGATGCACCCGAGAGTTGAAATGCCTCGTCCCGCTATTAGGTGATATGTAAAAATTATAATTACTGGAAATAAAACATAAGAGTACTTCTTGATATACACTTTAGGAACGTTAAAAAATTGAAGCATATAACAAAAGCATGCATGAAGGAGAGAGAAAATTAGATTGCAGCTAAAACAGTGTCATTTATATAAAACAATGAAAGATGAACCATATATGTATGCTTCAAGCGTCAAATACGTAGACTGTGTCCAAGCACAAAACTTAGTGCAACCAAATAATGTGGTATGGCAGCGTTGCATGGATATAATCTCTTCGTTTCTTTTTACTCCGCGTATAAGATTTGTTTGGAGTCAAACTATGCAAAATTTGACCAAATTTATATCAAAAGTTTAACATCTACAATACTAAAGCTATATGCTATGAAAATTCATTTCATGATGCATCTAATAATATCGATTTCATACTTTGATTGTTGATATTTTTCTTATAAAGTTAGTCAAACTTTACAAAAATTGACTTTGACCAAATTTTATATGCAGACTAAAAAGAAACGAAGGGAGCACAAAAATACAAAGTAGTATAACTTGCATGCATGGCTTGCTGATGTGGCATGGTTGTATGGCTAGGGAAAATAGGTAGTGAGTTATAACTACTTATCTAGGTTGACCCTAGCATTACTTTCACTAATATATATCGCATATCATGAACATCATAATAAAATTATAAACATTGAAAAATATTTTAAATTAGAAAACAAGGTCTTAGTATACCAGGTATATTTGATTACATGATGCAAATGATGATAAAAAGATACATCTACTCAACTTTAAACAATTATTGAATAAATACAACATGATGAAGTGGGGGGGGGGGGGGGGGGGGGGGCAACTGCCCCCTCTCCATCCTATAGCGCTGACGTTGTATTTGGCAATATATATATATATATATATATATATTTGTATTTTATTTAGGTACGCAAATGTAGTGGGCCCTTATTTAAGATGGTCCCTAAGCCACCGCACCTTTAAGGCCCTTTTTACAGGTTTGTTGTATGTGTAATTATATAGGTTTGAGAGGTTTGTCCAAAGGTGGAGTTTGACAAAGGGGATGCGATGGATCATCTATTTCGGTATCTGCTTCCGCATCTCAGCATGGAAAGCTCCATGAGAAGATTTAATAACAACAATTTCTCCTACAATCAGATGCTCCGTGAAAAGGGCTATGGATTTGGCATTCTCATCAAGACCGCCTGGACGGTGCCCAAGCGCACTGAAGCCACTTACTCGATTAAAGATCCTTTCAAGGTAATGTAATCTTGTCTCATGCTTGCACATATGTAATCTTGTTGGTTGTTTTCATTAGAGGGTCGCTCATACTTTGACTTGTACTTAGGTGATGGAATTTCTTTAGAAGCTAGTCACATGGAGAGGTGACACCACTGGAGATGAGGACAAAATTGTTGAGTCTTGAGGAAGAATAGTTGGCAGCCACAACACGTCACCGGGGGATTTGTGTATGTTGTTGTTGTGTTCGGGTTTATCTCTGTTTTACTCACTCCAATGTTCTTGTCTTAGGGTTCTACTGTTGATTGTTTTCTTGTGTCAAGATCTGCCGGTTCGTGTTATTTGACATTGGAACATATAGTGATGGGACCATGCTTCATTTATTCGCTGACACATTTTACACGGCCATACTCAATGCAAAAAACAGATACATATACTCAACTTTAGACAATTATTTAATAAATACAACATGGTGAAGTGCGGGTGGGGGGAGGGGGGCAACTGCCCCCTCTCCATCCCACAGTGTTGGCGCTATATTTTGCAAAACATATATTTTTGTAATTTATTTACGTATGAAAATGTAGTGGGCCCTTATTTAAGATGGGCCCTAGGCCGCCGCACCTTTAAGGCCCTTTTTATAGGTTTATTGTGTGTGTAATTCTACAGGTCTGAGAGGTTCGTCCAAAGGTGAAGTTTGACAAAGGGGATGTGATGGATCATCTATTTCGGTACCTGCTTCCGCATATCAATATGCAAAGCTCCATGAGAAGGGTTAATAATAACAACTTCTCCTACAATCAGATGCTCCATGAGAAGGGCTATGGATTTGGCATTCTCATCAAGACGGTCCGGGCGGTGCCCAAGCCCACTGAAGCCACTTACTCGATGAAAGACCCTTTTGAGGTAATGTATTTTGTATCATGCTTACACATATGTAATCTTGCTGGTTGTTTTCATTATAGGGTCGCTCATACTTTGACTTGTACTTAGGTGATGGAATTTCTTTAGAAGCTAGTCACATGGAGAACTGACACTGCTGGAGCTGAGGACAAAATTGTTGAGTCTTAAGGAAGAATAGTTGGGAGCCGCAACACGTTACGGGGGGATTTGTGTGGGTTGTTGTTGTGTTTGGGTTCATCTCTATTTTATTCACTCTAGTGTTCTTGTCTTGGGGTTCTACTGTTTGTTGGTTTCTTGTGCTAAGATCCATCGGTTGGTTCTATTTGACTATTTGACATATTAGAACAGATAGTGATGGAACCATGCTTCGTTTATTTGTTGACACATTTTACACGGCCATATGAACACGGGTAGTGGATTCTATTGTGCTATGAACACAAGGCCGACCCTAGCATTATGGACAGCCTAGTGCAAATGAGATATAAGGGACCTAACAAATATAACACGGTAACATAAATACATTCATCGATATATATCGCATATCATGAAAATTATTATAAAGGTATAAACATTGAAAAATAATTTTAATTAGCAAGTCTTAATACACCATGTATATTTTTTTACACGGTACAAAGGCAAATGCAATACACCATGTATATTTGATTACGTGATGCAAATGTTGATAACAAGATACATCTATTCAACCATAAGCAACTACTGAATAAACACAACATGGTGCTTTAGCCTTTTGTTCCCATTTAAATTCTTCTTGTTACATAAGTCTATGTAACTGCGCTCTCGGATCTTTCTACCTTGTCTTATTTCAGCAGCCAGTCAATAAACCTCACAATGTATACCTCTTTTAAAATATTTATACCAAAAATTCATATTTTGATTCCACCTTTTAATTTTTCCATGAGCTTTCTCAGTTTTCTCTGCCATTTATCTATATTGGATCCTTGCATAGTTGGTTCCAGCCAAGTCTCATATCAATTTTCTGGATAGCTTGTCTCACGAACCATTCAAACCTAAAAATTAGATTAGTTTTTGGGACATCCCCGGTATCTAGAAACAATGGGGTGTGATTTGAGTTCTCTCTAATCAAAACATTAACCATTGTCAAGGGATAATTCTCCTCGCAATCAGTGCAACATAAGATCCTATCTAGTTTTTTCAAAAGTAAGATCTTGCAAATTGTTCCCCCAAGTAATCTTTCTACTATTCATAGTAATTTCCCTTAGCCCTGCTTGTTGCAGGATAGTGTTGAAAATAAAACTTCGATGCCCAGAGTGCATACTCTATTTTTCTCCAAAGTTTTCCTAATTATATTAATATACCCCCTAACAAAATAGGATTAACACTATCCTATGAAAATCTGGATAGCTCAACAAGGAAGTTGGCTTTCCTTTCAGTCTGGGCCTCTTTGTAAACCAACACCAGATCCCCATCTTGATGTAGTAATCCTCATCTTCTTGAATATCACATCAGGACTGTATAGTTAACCCCTAAGACTAGCCACAGTGGGGAGTAACTTAGACTAGTAATATGCATATGTTACTGGTCTATTTACTACCTCTACAGTGGAGAGTAACATATATGTGGTGTCATGCAACACTTCATTTACTAGGTTATAGACTCATCTTGCCTTGATATGTGTGATGTTACTCATACTACTAGTAACTAACTATGTTACCACATGACTCTCTTTCTTCATTAATTACTTGGCACATCATCTATTTTGCCTAGATATGCGTGATGTTATCACCTATGTTATCTCCCACTGTGGGTAGTCTAAGAATAGTCCCCTCCCCCTGATAACCCACAAGTATAGGGGATCGCAACAGTTTTTGATAAGTAAGAGTGTTGAACCCAACGAGGAGCTAAAGGTAGAACAAATATTTCCTCAAGTTCTATCGACCACCGATACAACTCTACGCACGATTGATGTTCGCTTTACCTAGAACAAGTATGAAACTGGAAGTACTTTGTAGGTATTGTTGGATAGGTTTGCAAGATAATAAAGAGTACGTAAATAAAAGGTAGGGGCTGTTTAGATAAAGAAACAATAAAGTAAATATAGCGAGTGTGGAAAAGTGGTGGTAGGAGTTGTGAAATTGCCCCTAAGCAATTGACTACTTTACTAGACCGATAGCAAGTATTATGTGGGAGAGGCCACTGCTAGCATGTCATCCCTGACTTGGAATTCTATGCACTTACGATTGGAACTATTAGCAAGCATCCGCAACTACTAACGTTCATTAAGGTAAACCCAACCATAACATTAAGATATATTGGTCCCCCTTCAATCCCGTATGCATCAATTTCTATGCTAGGTTGAAGCTTCTGTCATTCTTGCCCTCCAATACATAGTCTTATCAACATACAACTAACCCTAGGGTGTGATCCACGCGCGCAATCATATGATGGGTACCAAAGGACAACAACATAACCACAAGCAAATTAAATCAATCATAGCAATTCATCAACCACCGATAGGACAACGAAAATCTACTCAGACATCATAGGATGGCAACACATCATTGGATAATAATATGAAGTATAAAGCACCATGTTCAAGTAGAGGGTACAGCGGGTTGCGGGAGAGTGGACCGCTGTAGATAGAGGGGGAAAGGTGATGGAGACGTTGGTGAAGATGGCGGAGGTGTTGGTGTAGATCGCGGTGATGATGATGATGGCCCCCGGTGGCACTCCGGTGCCACCGGAAGCGAGGGGGAGAGAGCCCCCCTCCTTCTTCTTCCTTGACCTTCTCCCTAGATGGGAGAAGGGTTTCCCCTCTAGTCCATGGTCTCCATGGCGTGGGAGGGGCGAGAGCCCCTCCGAGATTGGATCTGTCTCTCTTTGTTTCTGCGTTCTCATATTCTACCCTTTCACCGTTTCTTATATTCCTGGAGATCCGTAACTCCGATTGGGCTAAAATTTTGACACGATCTCTATCCGGATATTAGCTTTCTTGTGGCGAAAGAAGGGCATCAACCGCCTTACGGGGTGGCCACGAGGGTCAGGGGCGCGCCCCCTGCCTCGTGGGCCCCTCGAGCATCGTCTGGCGTGGATTTTTCTTCCCAAAAATCATATATATTCCAAAAAAATCTCCGTCAGTTTTTATTCCGTTTGGACTCCGTTTGATATGGATATTTTGCGAAACAAAAAACATGCAACAAACAGGAACTGGCACTGGATCAATATGTTAGTCCAAAAATAGTATAAAAAGTTGCCAAAAGTATATGAAAGTTGTAGAATATTGGCATGGAACAATCGAAAATTATAGATACGACGGAGACGTATCACCCCCCCCCCCCCCCCCCCCCCCCCCCCCCCGCGGCGTGGATTTACCCCTAGATGGGGTATGTTGGCAAAGAAAATATTTGTAGGTCGGTTCTGGTAAGTTCTACCTCATATTTTCCCGTGATCCTAGGAGATCTACTTTTGTATCCACCACTAACTCCCTCAGACATCTCTTCTCCACATCCCCACCAAAACGTCTTATATTCCAAAAAATTCCTCTCATTTGTAACTTTTGGAGCTTCACAAAAGAGAAAAGATAATAGAGGACCGAACAAAATGTCTCTTGGACCATGTAGTACTGGCATGAATAGTACATTTGTTAAGATACTTCAAAGAAAAATTTCACATATAACCGTTCATGTGCACCACATGCTTGTAAATTTACATAAAAAAATGTTTACAGCCCAAATAAAAGATAAATTGCGACACTAAAATAGCAAAATATAGCACTAATATGTTGTTCTGACGCAGGCAAATAACATATTTTCGCATTAAATGTTACAAGCAGAAGAGGAACTAGGATATTGTTTTTAGATTTTCCTAGCAATTGAAAAGGTACTCTTTGTTCCTGAAAGCACACACTTGGTCTGGGTGTGTCTTTACATATTCGAGTCAGATCGCGGTAACATCAATAAAAAATGTATTCTTCTCGCATACTCCGTTTTTATTTAATTTGCATATTAGCTTTGTCTTAAATTAAACTTTATGAACTTTGATCAAGTCTAGAAAAATTATGAACACCTTCAATGTCAAATAAATACCTTTAGATTTGTTAGTGAATATATTTTCACATAATATATATATATAGTTTTATAATAAATGTTCATATTATTTTCTCTAAACTTGACTAACCTTATAAAGTTTGATTTATGACAAACCTAATATGCGAAGTAAATAAAAACAAAGGGGGTATGCAAAATGTTTTTTATACGAACATATGTGTGGCTTGGTACTATTGTTTCTTTTTCTAGTGACTTCTTTCTCATGCCGCTACGTGTTTCTGCTCTTACTCTTAGTTTATACCCATAGTCTTTATATAGGGTTAACTCATTTTGAGTCTATCTTTGATCATCAATCTGACTAACAAAACTTAAGTCATATGGCAAGAGATATATCACTGAAAATTACAAATGTTAGTACTAACAACCGCCTACGTGTACCCATGTTCTGTATAGTGTACCCAATATTGATCATCACATGTATTTTTTGGTTGACTCGGTAACGGTGTGAATGACGAAAAAGATCACATTGAAACGTGACAAAGTTACTCCTAGCATGCTACTCCTTTCGTCCGGATTTATTAAGGCCTCCCACGTTTTGAGCCAAACTTTGATTATACATTTACGTAATAAAAATTAAGTTATATACGGAAAAAATAGTATCGTTGGGAATGGCATTCGAATACGAATTCCACAATATATAAATCAAATCGACGGAGGTAGCCGTAGAAAGCAAATCCATTTGCTCAAAGATTAGATGATATGTGAGACTGAGAGAAGGTGAGGATGGGCTTGAGTATGCAAATCCCCAGAAAGATTCGAATGTGCTGCCATTACAAAAACCGGTTGAAACTCAAGGAACTCATCACGGACCGGAGGGGGCGGGGTCTCACACGCGAATTCTTTGCCCGCGCACAGCCCCGCGGCGTGTGGGGTGGCCAGGTGGCGGAGTCCGTCCGTCAGTGTACCCTTTTTGGCTTTTCAATCAGTGGAAAAAGCGCGAGCAGTCCGCTGCTGCCAAACCGACGTGGCGGGGCCATCCGCGCGCGCCCCGGCGCCCTTTCCGCCGCCCGCTCCCCTTGGCAACCGCGCTCGCGCCCGCGGGGTTGGTGGTGGTCGGGGCCGTGGGGAGTCCACTCCGCTCTCACCGACGTCACCGGATCTCCCAAAGTCCAGCTCCTCCCGTGCTCTCACGGTGCGCGCGCGCGGCCGGGCGACACTCAGGCCAATTCCAGCGCCTGATCCTATCTTTCTTCGTGTGCGTTCCTTTAAAATAAAAAGGATGAATCAGACAGCTCAGTGCGCGGGCGTAAACGAATTTTTATTCGTTTTCTGTCTGTTTTCGACCCATTCCGGCTTAAGTTTGTGTTGCTTTTGAGGGTGAAAAGGACAGCACGCTGACAGGCTGCCCGTGTGCGCGTGTCCTCACCTGGCCCGTCCGTCGGTGGCACAGGGACATTTTCTTCTATCCGCTCCCTCTCGTCCTCCGGTCGCACCCCGTCCACTTTTCCCCATTCTTGTCCACTCTTTCCCTTACCGCCGCGGTCGCTGCCATTGCAGCTGTGTAGCTCGGACGCGCGCTTGCCCAACCCTTTCCCTCGGTGCCCCCGACTTACCCAACCACGGCCACCTGATTTGAGCACCCGGCGGCCGGATTTGGAGCGGATCCGGTCGGTCTTGAGCTCGTCCGGCTATGGGAGGCCATGCCGCGCCATGGACTGGCCAGGCACCGGGCCGGAAGGCCCCGGCAAGGCTGCATACAAGTAGTGGCTCCTCCTCTAGCCGCTCGGATCTACACCGCCGGTGGTCCGCCGGCAGATACACGAATGGCGGTCGGTCGGGCTCGGTGCTAGCCCAAAAGCTCGTCGGCGCACCGTTGCCACTCATTAAGTGCGACCACTGCCCAAAGAAGGTCGTGCGCCGCGTGTCTACAACGCCGGAACATCCCAAATGGGTGTTTATCAAGTGCTTAAACGATGGAGTATGTGCTATTTTTAGCTTCGGTTGTGGTATTGGATTTGACTATAATTGTGCTAACTTAAAATTTTATTGTGTAGTATGGATGCAAGTTTTGGTATTGGGAAGAAGAGTACATCGATATATTGATAGAACGCAATTTAGTAGATGTTCATGCACTTTTAGCTAGCGTAGAGGGTAGAGATGAGACTAGTGCACTTGTTGCTAGAATTTAGGCTAGATATGAAACTAAATGTGAGGATGCAACGTCTACTTCTTTACATTCGAAGAAGAAAGAAGCATGCAAGATCGAGCCTCCTCCGCAGATAAACAATGAATGCATCGAGAAGACATTAATCCAACTTACCCGAGCAGTTATGGAAGTTGGATATCTTCTAAAATGTATTCTTGTGATTTTTATTATTTTTGGTCTTACTTTTATAGTCAAAATTTGGTGATATAGTTCTCATGTACCAAAAATGAATGATGAAAAAATTATGGGCTTGCAAAGAAAAATGTATGCGGACAAGATGTGACCGGGATGCGTCCGCGCGTTGGGCGCACGGTCACCGCATCCCAAAAATTGTTCGGGCATGACCCCATTGCACTACCCAAATAGACAGAAAACGGACAAAACAGACGTCTATTTGAAATGGTGCGGTGGAGTTGGCCTCACATTATTACCAACCCCGTCCTTGGCAGTTGGCACCTCACTCACCGCTGCCCAGTGAAGTCCGCGCCATCCCCACCTCCTGGGCCTCGATCATGCCTTTTGAGTGATTACTCGCTGGCTGTGGGGATCCCCTGCGCCGGCCAGCCATGGCCGGCGCCACCACTGACCTGACCACGTACCTAGCAGTGGTCTAGACGCGCCGAGGGGCACTCCGCTGGTGCACTGGTGCTAGCAGCACCAGCACGGTGGTAGTACACGGAGGTAGTTGCGGTTGCATTGCGATGGCCATGGCGATGGCGACCAGCTATCTCTACCTGGCCCGGGGGGCAGGCCGTGGGGATGTCCCGTTGCTGTGCCTATCGCCGCATGCCCCTCTGCTTTGTCGTTTGCCTTGTCGTTGTTGGCAGCCCTGCCCGCCGGTACAAGTACCGAGCACGAGCAGTAGGAGTATAGTAGTACCCCATCGTCCCATACTATTCCTTGCGTGGTAGTGCTCATTGACTCGTTGTGGTGGTATTGGTGCGAGTTAAAAACTGACATGCTACATGGTCACGCTTTGGCACGCGCGTGTGGCTCCGGAGGCTCCCCCAACCCTAGAACAGCCAAGCCTCAGATCGCCTCCTCCGGTCACTGCCGCCGCCGGCGCCGGCGGTGGCGGCCGCGCCCGGCTGCCGAAGGCGGCGGGTGCTGGCAGCCTCCCTCGACGGATCCCCTTCGCGCGGAGCGGGACGTCTCCGGGGCGGCCATGGTGATGGGGTGGCCGGCGGTTTGATTCGTGGCGATGGTCGTCGGCGCACGGCGGAGAGCGCGACGGAGAGGCGGATCCAGGCGAGCTGCTGCAGAGTGGTGGAGGTTGGTGGTGCGCGGGCGCTGATGGTGGCGGTGGCGCGAGCTCAGCCATGGAGGCGGCGGCACCGAGAAGGCCCAGCCAGGAAGGAGATCCTGCGGGCAGCGGGCGGCCGGCGGCCTCCTCGTGAGGGGCTTGCGGTGGTGCTCTCGGAGGCGCGGGCGCTGGATTGTGGATGGAGGTGCGGGCCGGATCTGAATCGTCTCAGATTCGATCTGGGTCTTTGGTGCTGTCTCCATCGCCTGGCAGTCCCTGGTGCGGGTGAAGGCCGACGTGGTGGAGTAGGCCCTTGCACGGCGTGGTAGGATGCGGCGGCTCCTTGTCTGGATTGTTGGTGGCGTGTTCTCTCGGCAGTGCTGGTGTTGGAGGATCACGGCTGTGCAGCTTTGTCGGCAATTTGCTGCGGTGACGGCGGTGTGAGGATTCATGGACAGTGCCTCCCCAAATCTTGAGGTGTGGAGATGAGTGACATTACGGATGAAAATCCTGTCCGGTTCTGGCCGGGCCGGCAGCGATGGCACCTGCGGGTGTCGTTCCCCTCCCTGGAGGCGTCGCCGAGTGTGTCGCCATTTTCCTTGTCTTCTTGGTGTTGGCCATTGTCTCCGCGCGAAAGCCTTGATTCGGTGTGGGATCGGCACGATGGCGGCTTCTTTGATGTCGTCTCTCTGCTGGGAGCATTGTGCCAGGAGACATGGTTTGGAGGTCCTATGTTGTGCTCCACCGGTGTTCGCCGCTGCCCTAGTTCGTTCTCTCCGGCGCAATGTACGGTCGTCGGTGGTGAATCCAAGATGGTGCTTTTCTCAGGTCGGATCGAGTCCTGCCATCCTCTTGCCACCTCCTTTAGGCATCAAGGGGGATGGTGCATTGACGAGGGAAGCTTGGCGAGAGCTGCTGTTCTTCGGAGGTGACTGACGTCGGTCGAGACGCGGCGAGGTTTTCGAATTAGGGTAGGGCCTTTTGCGTCGTAGTTGTGTTGTCGTTGCTGGCTGTCCTTGGACTAGCCAGTTGTGGAGTGGGTGCTACGCTCGTTGTTCGCAGCGAGTGGTAGTCGTTTTGTACTTGCAATTCTCTTCTTCTATAAAGCTATGGTACGCAATTTGCGTACTCTCGAAAAAACATGGTCACGCTTTGTTCTCTAGCTAGCAGCATGCAAACTGTTGCCTCTCTCGTCTGCAGTTATAGTTTACCCCTGCTGTCCTACACAGTGATTTTCCGGTGCTTGCTCAGGATCGGAGGCTAGGGTCATCACTCATCAGATGGAGATGCCAGCGTGTACTGTATACGTGTACTACTTAGGGCATTTCCAAGAAGTTGTATGTTTTTTTTCGAGGAACCGGCAGGAGCACTGCCTTTTCATTTCAGACGAAAAAGAGGATTTATGTACAAAGATGCTAGGTTTTTCCGGGGAAACCTGACGAAACCCTTATAAGAACCGTTGTGGTATGCTAAGTGAATCAAATCAAATCACCCAATGTCGGTCGCCACTTGTGCTCTGCCAAAGGCGCAAGCCTGCATTCTTATGTCGTCGAGCGCGATGGCCGCCACCTCCAGGTGAGTGAGGCGGGTGCCGATGAATATTCGGCGGTTGCACTCCTTCCAGATATTCCAGATGGTGTAGAGGAAGTGACCGCTATGCCGACGTCTTTCGTCCTTGGACAGGGGACAGATGAGCCGATCCCACCAGTCGGAGACTCCCATGGGAGGCGGAATTGTCATCATGTTCGACGGCGCCTCCCCAGTCCATGCCTGAACATGCGACCAAACCGCAATCGCAAATGGGCAGTCCTTGCAGAGGTGAGTTGCCGTCTCCGGTGCTCCCAGACATAGCGGGCATGTAGGATCGTGCGGCCATCCGCGAGTAGCGAGCATGTCGGCTGTGAGGATCTTTCCATGGAGCACCAGCCAGGAAAAGAGCTTGCATTTGGGTTCCGCGTGTGCCTCCCAAATCTTCATCGGCGAGAACCTGGGGAAGGAGCCAGTGAATTGGGCTGTATATGCCGAAGCCACGGAGTAGATTCCATTTGTAGTCCAACGCCAGGAGATGGAGTCCTCCCTGTCCGTAGACAGTGTAACCTGGGAGGTCAGAGATGCTATCGAGATGAATTCCTGCAGGTGTATGGGGGACTGAAGGCGGGCGACTGCTCTGATCCAGTTATCCTCGTGCAGCTCCTTGGACACAGTTCTCTGCTTTCTTGTGGCGATTTTGTATAATCCGGGAGCCAGCATCCTAAGGGGACCCTTTCCCGTCCAGTCATCATGCCAGAACAGAGCTTTGTGGCCGTTACCCAGCACGATGGAGGTCGAAGCTCTGAATAGCGCCATATCCGAGTCGTCGCAGGGTAGGGCAGAGCCCACCCACTAACGGTCAGGGTCGGTCCACATTAGCCATGGCCAGCGTAAGCGGAGAGCCCGACCAAATCTCTCTAGGTCTGTGATTCCCAGCCCACCTAGGGCCTTTGGCCTGCACACTGTCTTCCAGTTTACCAGGGAGTGTCCTCCGGTCGCATTCTCGGAATTGTCGCCTTGCCATATGAAGTTGCGAGAGATCTTGCTAAGCTTATGATTGGCCCACGCCGGAAGAGGGAGCGCAGTGAGGTGATGAGTGGCCATGGCGCATAGCACAGACTTTGCCAAGGAGACCCTTCCCGGCCTCGCAAGGTTCTTTCCCTTCCATCCCGGAAGCTTGCCCATTGCTTTGTCTATGAGAGGTTGCAGATGAACCCGCTTGAGCCTTGAGGTATGCAGGGGAAGGCCCAAGTACTTAGTTGGGAATGCAACGATCTTCACAGGGAATCCCGATAAAATGTGGGCGATGTCAATCTGGTGGCAGCGAATAGGGAACACCTCCGTCTTGGTGAGGTTGGTAATGAGACCCGATGCCTCCCCAAAACAGGCGAGAATCCCTGCAATGGCATCCAATTCTTCCTTCAAAGGGTTGGCAAAGATGCCTGCGTCATCAGCGTAAAGTGAAATTCTGCAGGAAGCCGAACGAGCCTTGATCGGCTGCAGAATCCCGGCGTTGGAGGCAGCCCGGAGCATAAGCTGAAGCGGGTCAATTGCAAGGATGAAAAGCATGGGGGACATAGGGTCACCCTGACGCAGGCCGCAAGCGTGATCAAACGGGGGGCCCGGGTTTCCATTTAGCAGAATCCGCGAAGAAGATGATGCCAAGGACATGTAAATCCAGTCTCGCCAACATTGACTGAAACCAAGTTGCTCGAGTACCTCCAGTAGGTAAGCCCAGCCAACAGAGTCGAAGGCCTTTGAGATGTCCAGCTTGAGGAAGAGGCCAGGCGTTGACGTGCGATGCAACTCCTTTACCAAGTTCTGCACATGTAGGAAGTTATCATGGATGCACCGTTTCTTCACGAAGGCGCTCTGGCTCTTGGAGACTAGCGTGGGGAGCAGAGGGGCGAGCCGGTTTGCTAACAACTTCGAGAAAATCTTCGAGATGCTGTGAATGGGGCTGATTGGGCGGTAGTCCCCAATCCTAGTGGCGTCTGCCTTCTTTGGCAGCAGAATTATGTTCGCCGAGTTGATCATCCCGACGCAATAACCCCGTAGATCTGCCAGTTGTAGGATTGCGGCCACGACGTCGGTCTTGATAATCTCCCAACAGGACTTGAAGAAGGCGCCAATGAACCCGTCCGGTCCTGGCGCCTTGACCGAAGGCATAGAGAAAACTGCCTCCTTAATCTCTTCTTCATCAAACGGGGCGTCCAGCTGGGATAGGTTGTGGCGCTGCATACCGATGTTCTCCCAGGCCAGGCGTTTGGATCACCGAGTCGGCCTTCCGAGGTGCTCTTGGAAGTGGTCGAGGAGGGCCCACTCCTTGTCTTCAGTTGTAATTGCCAGCCCGACGTCGGTCCTGATGGTCTGAATGAAATTCTTGCGCCTTCTTCCATTGGCTCGGGCATGGAAAAGCTTGGTGGTGGCATCCCCCAAACGGATCGAGTTAAGACGCGAGCGCTATCTCATCTTGACCTTCTGGATGGCGAGAAGGCCAAGGTAGGAAGCCTTGAGTTGTCTCCTTAGAACCCTCTCAGGTTCTGACAATGGCCGCCCTTCCTCAGCGACGTCCAGACGCCAAATGATCTCCTTTGCCACCGCAATCTGGGTGTTTAGAACACCAACCCTCTCTTTTTGCCATTTGCGCAAAGCCTTCGCGGTTCGGCACAACTTGGTATGAATCGTACGGAGGGCATCCCGGGACAGGATGGGCTTGTTCCACACGGCCGCAACCGCATCATGGAAGCCGGGGAGTCGCAGCCAGAACTCCTCAAACTTGAAGGATGGCTTCCTCGCATTGTCGATGCACCCCTGAAGAAATAGCGGGGCATGGTCGGAGCAGGTCGTTGAGATGGCCTGGAGATGCGCATTTGGGAAGAGCAAATCCCAGTCATCGGAGTGGAAAACGTGGTCAATCTTGGTCATGACCGGATTTGCTTGCTCGTTGGACCAGGTGAAGCGCCTCCCACACATACGTAGCTATTTTAGCTGCATGAAGTCAAGGGCCCCGCAGAATTTCCAATGAGATGGCGATTGATGTTGGCGTTGCTCTTGTCCGCCGCTTTAGTGATCAGATTGAAATCCCCCAAAATAAGCCACTGCCTTCCAGTCGTGGCAGAGAGAGCCCTCAACTCCTCAATGAAAGCCACCTTCTCAGGCTCGCCCTGAGGACCATAGACGCAAGTGATGGTCCAGGCAATGCGATCATTTAGCATGGAGAAAGAGGCGGAGATGGTGCCCGGAGTAGCCTGGCAGTCTGACAGCGCGAAGAAGCGGTCCAACGTAGCCAAGATCATTCCTCCTCTAGTGCCGGATGCAGGCAAGACAAAGTAATTGGCGGTGAAGCAAGGGCCAAGCATCTCCCTGATGATGGAGTCGTCAACTAGTTGAAGCTTCGTGTCTTGGAGACAGACGATGGAGGCGTGGGAGTCGTGAACGATAACGCGAATGGTGTCACGTCGAGCGCGCGCATTAAGTCCACGGACGTTCCAACAGATGATTTTTACATCAGATTGCGCCATATGGGAAACTTAAAAGTAGCACGGTGGATGTAGACTTCAAGAGGCGCCGAGGAAAAAGAATGAAACGGAGTGGAGTGCAACTAGCAGACTTGAGCTTGGTGACACAATGTAGGGAAGATAGGCAACCTCCGGTCGCGATGTTACATGGTTCTGGACGACTAAAACGAAGAGCAGGAAAGGAACGGTGATACATCATGCTCGCAGGAGAGGAGCCCAACAAGTAACGGCAGCTAGGGAGCCTACACATCAGCGACCTGGGCAATAGCGTTTGCAACCTCCTGGGCGGCCTTCTTCTTGTTCTTTTGTGCCTTCTTCTGGGTGATATCCTTGGCGTGCGCTACCAGTCCAGCAATAGCCTGGATGACGGGGGCCGCGAGCGGGGTGTTGAACAAGTCGAGGTAGGCCTGCTTGGCCTTGTCGTCGTATCCAACAGACGGGTCCAGTACAACACAGACCTTGGCAATGAGCTCCTGGACCGCCTCTGTAGCAACCCCGTGTGGGGCTTTTGCCTTCTTCTTGTCGAGCCGGGCGCTACGCCGAGCGGGCGCAACCGGCACGCCCCCCTTGCCCCTACGGGTGGCCGGAGTCGACAGCAACGGGGCAGGCGGCTCCCCGGCGACGCCAGCGAGGAAAGACTCCAGGGGGTTCCCAATCGGAGGCACGTTTGTAGCATCTGCCGGGGCAACAATGACAGCGGGTTCAGGGCAGGCATCTGCCGACGGCGTGAGAGCTCCGACCGGGTCGGTGGCGTTCGCCCCAGGCTCGATGACGGCGGGGGGGGGGGGGGTCACGGCGACGAGGGTCTCTGCCGGGCCACTCCCAGCAGCAAAGACCGAGTGGACATCGACCGGCTCAGGCCTGACCACGAGGGCGGCGGAGAGAGGTGCAGCGACGAGGAGCCCGACAGGGTCACCCCCCGCATCGCACATCGCGCGGCCAGCATCGATAGGCAGGGCCGGAGGCGAAGCATCATCGGTCGGTGGCGGATCAGGGGCGGACCAGGCTTCAACCCCCAGCGTGTCAAGGCTCCGCACGTCTGGGGATAGGGCGAGTCCCACGAAGTATGCCGACAGCGTAGGCAGGGCGGCCACCGCCGAACCCGCCTCCGCCACGCCAACAGCCGCGCCAACCAGCAAGGATGGGCTGGCTGGGCCGCCAGCGGTCGAACCAAGCTTGACAAAGGCACCCTCCACCCTTTCAGCAAGGCCGGCCAGCCGCCGACGCATGGCAGAGAATTCCCCGCGCATCGGAGCGAGCGCGGTGTCGATAGCCGCCGATAGCTCGGACCGAAGTAGGCGGGCGTGGTCCACCAGCAGAAGGCGCAGCTTGCTGCATGCCACCGGGTCGACCTCCATCGCCATGACAGGAGACGCAGCGCCCACGGGGGAGCCCGCATGGCGACGTCCATGACGCGCCGAATCCACGTCGCGACGTCGAGGAGAGCGGGTGCGCTCCATGCGCCCGTCCAAGGCCGAGTCGTTGGAGCGGGGCACCCGGCCGCGTCCGTCCCGGCCGCCACCGCCACGCCAGTCGTCGTCGAAGTCGTCGCCGTCGTCCCGGCGCCGCGGCATCCGTCAGGGGTGGTCGTCCGTGCCCCGGTCACGGCGACGCAGTGCAGCAGCCCGTGAGCTGCCTTCCACGTCAGGGAGGGCGAGGGTGGCTCCAAGAGGCGGCGGGACACCGTCGACGCACTCCATGTGCCACTCCAGCGGCAGCCTGGGAGGGCTGAACGCCTCGGCACGACCGTCGGAGGTGTAGCAGTCCAGGGGAGCATTGGAGTGGTCCTCCACCATGTCCAAGTGGACCAGCACCCGGAAGGTTGCGCCATGCTTGCAACCAGACGGCCTCGCCACATTGGCGAACACCTTCAGGCCGCCGGAAGGACGGGTGGTGAATGTTAGCCAGATGACCTTGGGGATGAGGTTTGGGTCTGCAGTCCAGGCCCAGAGGTCGAGCGTCTCGGAGCTTGTCCGGAGCGCGGATTGGTCGTCGAGGCGATCCAGGGAGCAGCGCCGGCCGATGATGCGCTCGGCGACGTACGGCGTCCACGCGTAGTCAGGGACGTTCTCCAAGCACAAGTGCACTCGGTAGTTGAGGGCAGCCCCGAACGCGCGCTCCAGGGGACGCCAGGGCCTGATGTGGACGATGGCGCCGACAGCACGCACGCGACCCGCGGCAAGCGCCGCGTCGCACTGGGCCTTGTGCTCGAACTTGACGAGGAATTCCACCAGGTGGTACGGGGTGACGGCCACATCCCCGTGGCTGAGCCGGAATTGCTTCCGGATGGCACGGTCGACGTCCAACATGACGAGCCACCACGGTGCGTTGATGGCCCACGCAATGGCCGCCGTTTGCTCCCACTCAAGCATGTCGCGGTCCATGTCGAATGAGGACGGGATGAAGCACGAGTCCTCCTCGGGGCAGGCATCCGGCGCCCCGATGCCGGCGGAAGCGTGAGCCATCCTAGCGCGGGAAGGGGGAGCGAACGGGGAGGCGACAACATCAGCCCCGGAACGGGCGCCCGAATCTGCGGGCAAGCGGCGCGGCAGAGGGGCCGCAGGCGGGGAGGCCGGACGCAGCTTTGACGCACGCCGCAGGGGGCACCAGCGCTTGATGTGGCCCGAGAGGTTGCAGGAGAGGCAGCGCACAGGGTCGCGACAGGCAGAGGAGCGATGATGTTTGGGGGCGAGACAGCGAGAGCAGCGCCCCTCTGTGCGCTTTTTGAAGCGGATGAAGCTGGCTCGGCGTTGCTCGCCGAGGCCGCCCGGCGCGGGATTGGACGGGACGACAGACGCCCGGCTTGAAGGCACGTCCCGTCGGGGGCGGCGCTGCCACTGCACGAAAGTCCAGCCCTCCTCCTCCCTAGGAGCGGACAGGACAGGCCGCGGCGCAAGGACGCCTCCTGACGCCGCATTGACGAGCCAGGATGGGCGAGGGGGGATGGTGATGATGGGGCAGAGACGGGTGGCCGCATTGAAGGCGTCCGGCGCGGCCGCGGAGTCTTGAATGCTCGCAGAGGAGGGGGAAGCCCCAACAAAGCCTGGGGGAGTGGCCGAGCCTGGAACGAACTCACCCTCCTCATCAATGCCAGCAGGCAAGGGGGCCGAATCCAGAAAAAAATCGCCAGATCTGCCCGACGAGCGCGTCACGCGCGCAGGGGAGACGGACGCCGGCGTGCACCCCAGGGCGGGCACAGCAGGGGGGAGCAAGGGACCAGAGGAGGCGCCGCACCCAGATCTGGCATAGAGGCCAGCGCAGAAGACCGAAGCAGAAGCCTCTGCGCCTCAGAGAAGAACCAGGGGCCCCCGGGGCCAGGCGCACCGGCCGGAAGGGGGGAGGGGGCAGCAGACCGGGGGGGGGGGGAGCCCGCCGGCGGGGCGGGGCGACCGGGTGCCGCGCGCGGGGACGAGAGCCCGGGGAGCTCCAACGGATACATCTTCTCGATATTCAAATTGTCAGGTGTAAGTATTTATCCATAGGGATATTTCGGTGGTAGGGAATTAACAGGTTGTATGTTAGTTTTGTTGATAAATGTTTATGTCAGCAACCAACAAGCTATCATACAACTACTCCAATAAGTTGTATCTAAATACTCCAATGGGTAGTATCTAAGAGCATCTCTAGCCGCGCACCCAACATCCCCCTCCCGCCAAGGCGTTTTTAGCGCCGGCGGCCGAAAATCGGCCCAGTCGCGCTCTTAGGATCTCATTTAGCGCCGGTTTGGGCCGAAATAATAGCTGGCGATCCCGAGCCGAACCCAAACGCCCGGGGGGCGCCTGGGGGCGCCGGCAGAAGCGAAAAGGGACGCGGGGCCGCTCTGTCGGTGAGAGGAGGTCCTTTTCCCGCCGTTTCCTCTCGCTTTCCCCCTCGGTTTCCCTCTCATTCTCCATTCCTCCCGCCCATCTCCTCCTCCTCCCCGCCCGTCCGGCCACCATGCCACCGAAGAAGTACGTGGTTCCCCGCGCCCCGACGGATGCCACCGCCGCCGCCACCCAGCCGAAGCAGAGGAAGCAGACGATGCCGCCGTCGAAGCCTCCGGGCATGTCTAACGCCGACTGGAGGGCGGAAGTTCAGCGCCGGGAGGCTGTCACCACCGACTGGCAGAACAGGGCCAACGCCAAGAAGGCCCGGGACAGCGCGGCGCTCGCGGCTACGGCGGTGGCGGAGTAGGCGGAGCGCTCAGCTGAGGCGGTCGCGTGGTGATGATGAATCCACCCGGCGGCCACACGACCTGGAGCCAGCAAAGCGTCGGGTCTCCGGCCGGCTTCTCGTCGTCGCCACAACCATGGGGCTGCACGCCGTCGCCGGGCTACACTGACGGCGACGCGCACGGTGGGTTCAACCCCAACATCACCTTCCCCCATGGTTACCCGGCCCAGCGCACACCCTCGCCCACCTACTTGCCGCCAGCCTACACAGCCTCCCCGATGCCACCTCTCCACCGAGGCGCGCTGCCCTTCTCACAAGGCTCCTCGTCGCATCTCGGCAACACCAACGCGACGGAGGCCGACATGGACGACATCATCATGACCGGTTCGACCGCCACTGCCGCGTCCCCCGGGTTCACTGCCCATGAAGACACAGTGGAACTCAACGGCTACATGGACGGCGAGCTCGACTACGGCGAGGATGAGCCAGATGAAGAGGAGGAGGGAGGAGCCGGCGCCTGCTCCGGCAAGGAAAGGGAAGAAGAAGAAGCGGGCGGCCAGGACCGGTAAGCCGCGCATCAAGTGGGCGTCCAAGGAGGACGAGTGCCTCGCCGAAGTGTGGAAAGTCGTCTGCCTCAACCCGATCACCGGCACGAACCAGAGCATCGACACGTATTGGGACCGCATCAAGGCCGAGTTCGACGAGCGCAAGCTCGTCGACCCCTACTTCAAAGGCGTCCACATGCAGAGCGGGTCGAAGGCAATGCCGAACCATTAGGGGCTCATCCAAACGGCGTGCAACAAATGGCATGGGATCGTCGAGGAGATCGCGGCTCGCCCCGAGAGCGCGCCATCATCGAGGATCAGGTATGGCACGCCGGCCTCTCCCCTTTCTTTTCGCCGGGTGCGCGCCACTGACTGTTTGTTCCCCGGCGTAGCTGGTGCAGATGTTCGCCATGTTTTGCCAGGACAGCAGCGACCAATATTTCAAGTACCTCCACGTTTTCAGTGGATCGAGAAGTGCGAGAAGTGGGCGGATGTCCGGCGCACCCTCGCCAAGGCCAAGGAGACGTACAAGCCGGACACGCCGATGCCGGACGCATCCGAGGGGCGCCTAGACGGCAACAAAGGGGCCAAGAAGGGGAAACACGCCGAGTCGGGTACCGCACGTGTGCATGAGTCCATCGAGCATTGCCTCGCCGACGCCAAGACCCGGGCCGCTCTGTAGGAAGAGAAAACTGAGGCGCGGTGGTCGGCATTGATGACGAACAACGTCGTCAAGCTCGACCTACTCTGGACCAACGTCGCCGCGAAGAAGAGGAACATCGACCCGGCTTTCCTAATGGGCGGGGTGGACATGTCGGTGATGGACGAGCAGGTCAAGGCATGGTACCTGGCGGAGCACGGCCTCATCCTGAACTAGATGTCGTCGACGGCGCCGCCAACTCCCACGCCGCCGCCAAGCCCGAGCGATGATGCCTCCACGACGCCCAACAGCATAGAAGCTGCGCCGACGCCGCCCAGCACAAAAGCCGCGCCGACGACGCCTAGCCCGCGCACGCCGACTCCTCCGACGCCGGAGGCCGACAACGTCGTTTGGTGCGTTGCCTACGAGTCCCTTCTTTTTGCACGCCGAACTTTTCGTTTGATCGTCGAACTGTGGCAAGGTGATCGCCGAACTGTGGCACTGATCGCTGGACTTGTGGCATTTTTGGGGGCAGAAAATGGACCACGTTTGAATTTGCGACGCCTTGGAGGCGGCACCCGTGGGCGTGGCTGGGACCTAGATCGCCTCCAGGGCCTAAAAATCACCGGGCGAGCGCCAGAAAGAGCGCTGGCCTATGCGTTGGGGGCCGAACGAGTGGAGATGCTCTAAGCTATCCAATAGATGATGAGAAAATAAATGTGATTGCTCTTTTTTTCACCTTGGAGCTTATGCAAAGGTTGTTGGTTAATCTACATACAACTTTACTCTCTCTCTGCATTTATTACATGCCACATCATCACAATGTCCTAGGTGGCAAATTTACCAACACCTATCTCGCAACTGTCGGAGATGCCCTTAGGCTAGTCATAGTGGGAGTAACTTAGCTACTCCCTCTCTCTCAGTTTACAGGGCGTGCTCGTACTCCTAAGTCGTTAATTTGACCAACCTAATGCAAGTCATATATTACAAAAAATATACCAATATAAACTTCAGATGTTCTATTTTCAAACGGTATAATTTTTGTGTTATATAGTTTATATTAGGGTGATAAAATTGGCAACCTAGGTATATGCGTAGGACTTGTAAACTGAAACGGAGAGAGTAGTAACATAATGCATATCAAGACGAATTTGCTTATGTGGCAAACAATTAATGAGGAAAGAGAGGTTTTGGGGTAACACAATATGTTATCATGACATAGCGCAACCCAAGACAAGATGAGTCTATGCCTAAATAAATGAAGGCTTGCATGACACCACAACCATGTTACTATCCACTACGGAGGTAGAGTAACATAGGCTAGTAACATATGTATGTTACTAGTCTAAGTTACTCCCCACTATGAACCTGTCAACGAGTTGGTATGATCAAGGAGTCTTGCCCCACTTAGAGCAAGTACAATAGTGGGATATAAGCCCGCTTACATGTCATTTTTGCCAATGTGGAGGAGAGAGACAAGAAAAAATGAAGGAATGCAAGAGCCAGCCTTTATGCATGCTCCTAAGTAAAACTGTAAAAGTATTTAATGAGAGAAAAGAGATAGAGAGAAAGTGACAAAAGGCGTAACTTTATAGCCAACTCCATTGTACGAGTGATTAATAATGCTAACTCTTGATGACATATTATGTTCATATAGCCAACGACTGGCTATACTATTAACTATGTTCTTACCGCGTTGTTGCCGATTTGCACGGTTCTCCAAAATTTCAAATCCCGTGAAATCCGGGACTTGGCAAAACAGTCGATTGCATCAATGACTTCCTTGTTCATTCCGGTCCGACCCGATGCTCAGAATCACTCGGTCACACAACAAGCCAGAATCGATCGAGGCGATTGACAAGGAATTAAAGCTGCGTCAGAATCTGCAGAGGTCGAAAGTACTTCCGAGGCATTGAGTCCAATCAGATTCCACTCCAGTCCTTTTCACTCGGACCCCGATCCATTCGGGGGCTAATGACGATGACATGTATTTGGGGTAGGGTCCTAGTCCTGACCTAGATACCCAACCCAAAGAAATCACATACAAGAATCCAAGGCCCACATAGTTAGGAAGGAGTCACCGACTGGGATACCTACAACTTACAAGTCACTCGGACACAGGATTCACTTGGTGACCTCACCAACACTCGACCGTCTCTGCTCACTCGGAGTACCGAGTGTCACTCGACCATGGAAGACCTAGGGTCACCGTGAGACAACAGCAGTCGGACAATCAGTTCGTCGCCTTGAAGAGCATCTAATGCTGGCGTTACCTGTAACGCCCGCATCCTTTAACTCTCCCATTGAACCCTTGGGTAACGGGGCCTTAATGAGGGGCCAGTAGACTCTATATAAGCCACCCCTCCACCCCTGCAGAAGGGTTCACACCTCTTGTAACACAACACTCCAGATAAGCAAGGTCCTATAACATCGAGACATTGGGGCTTTACCTCTTTTGAGAGGGGTCTGAACTCATAAATCCGAGTGTACAACCACACTGTAGCTAGGCTCTGCCCTCCTATACGTACCCCTATACTCTACTGTCAGATCTGTTCCCACGACACATATCCCTGTACGAATATGTTTGACTATGTGACTGTCACTCCATTAAGCCACGTCCCAAATAACGTGTTTATGCTCGCTGGAGGGTGTACATTAAAAGCAATATGTATTGATCCCCATACTAATTTTTCAAGTGCACACTCAAGAAAGAGGTGTTTTTTTACGGGAAACTATCGATCTGTTCATCTTCAATCATGGTGGTATAACGAACACCAGAAATAAAAAAAATGCATCTAGATTCCAGGGCACAACTTGTTGTAGTAGACAATCAGGAAGTCATCGTGCTAAAGTCCCACAGGACCAACACCCCAGAACAGCAACCGTCGCCGATGAAGAGAATTTCAGATCGAAAGAATCTAACCTAAAGACACATGAACAAAGACGAATAAAGACCGGATCCGAGCGGATCCACCAAAGACAACCAGCAACCAAATCTCGCGAGATCCGCTGGAGACACACCTCCACACACCCTCTGATGATACTAGACACACCATTGGGACGGGGGTTAGACGGGGACCTTATTCCATCTTCAAGAAGAAGCCGTCGTCGTCTCGTCTTCTTGAGCATGACACAAACCCTAACAAAACTTGAAGAAGCACCTGAAAACCGAGCCCTCCCGCTGGCAAGGGCCGGGATCCACCGCGCACCCATGGCCTTAAGGCCACAGGAGACGTGGGAGATCGGCCGAACCGCCGACGGGAGGCAGAAACCCTAGCTGCCTTTTCTTGAAGGAGGGACAGGGGTGCACGAAGGCTCCACTTACATGATATCACAAACGCAACATCTACAATTACCAACCCAGTTCTTTTTTGCCAGATTATCTTTGGTGAGAATAACTCTTTTGTGAAGGAACCACATAAAGATGGAGGCCCTTGCGGGCGGCGGGTAGGTACCTCCCCAACCCTCGTCCCTCGCGTCGCTCTCGCGGGCGGCGGCGGGGGAACCCTTGTAGGGAACACAGTAATTTCAAAAAAATTCCTACGCACACGCAAGATCATGGCGATGCATACCAACGAGAGGGGAGAGTGTTATCCACGTACCCTCGTAGACCGAAAGCGGAAGCGTTAGCACAACGCGGTTGATGTAGTCATACGTCTTCACGATCCGACCGATCAAGTACCGAACGCACGACACCTCCAAGTTCTGCACACGTTCAACTCGATGACGTCCCTCGAACTCCGATCCAGCCGAAATGAAGTTCCGCCCTGACACTCCCATTATTGGCTTCCTTCCTTGGGGACCGCTCGGGCGAAGGCAGAGCATGGAAGAAGAAATGTTTCTTCTATCTAAAATATTAGAAAGAATTTTGCTGATTTATTTCTTTGAGGGAGAGTTCCGTCAGCACGATGGCGTGGTGGCGATGATGATGTTCTACCGACGCAGGGCTTCGCCTAAGCACCGATACGATATGATCGAGGTGGATTATGGTGGAGGGGGGCACCGCACACGGCTAAGAGATCCAAGGGATCAATTGTTGTGTCTATGGGGTGCCCCCTGGCCACGTATATAAAGGAGTGGAGGAGGAGAGGGGCCGGCCCTCTCTAGGGCGCGCCCCAGGGGAGTCCTACTGCCACCGGGAGTAGGATTCCCCCTTTCCTAGTAGAACTAGGAGCCCTTCCAAGTAGTAGGAGTAGGAGGGAAGGAAAGGGAAGGGAAAAGGAGAAGGAAGGAAGGGGGCACCCCTCCTCCCTAGTCCAATTCGGACCAACCCATGGGGAGGGCTGCGGCCACCCTTTGAGGCCTTTCTCTCCTTTCCCGTATGGCCCATTAAGGCCCAATACGAATTCCCGTAACTCCCCGGTACTCCCGAAAATACCCGAATCACTCGGAACCTTTCCGATGTACGAATATAGTCGTCCAATATATCGATCTTTACGTCTCGACCATTTTGAGACTCCTCGTCATGTCCCCGATCTCATCCGGGACTCCGTACTCCTTCGGTACATCAAAACACATAAACTCATAATATAACCGTCATCGAACTTTAAGCGTGCGGACCCTACGGGTTCGAGAACTATGTAGACATGACCAAGACACGTCTCCGGTCAATAACCAATAGCGGAACCTGGATGCTCATATTGGCTCCCACATATTCTACGAAGATCTTTATCGGTCAGACCGCATAACAACATACGTTGTTCCCTTTGTCATCGGTATGTTACTTGCCAGAGATTCGATCGTCAGTATCTCAATACCTAGTTCAATCTCGTTACCGGCAAGTCTCTTTACTCGTTTCGTAATACACCATCCCGCAACTAACTCATTAGCTGCAATGCTTGCAAGGCTTAAGTGATGTGCATTACCGAGAGGGCCCAGAGATACCTCTCCGACAATCGGAGTGACAAATCCTAATCTCGAAATACGCCAACCCAACAAGTACCTTCGGAGACACCTGTAGAGCATCTTTATAATCGCCAGTTACGTTGTGACGTTTGGTAGCACACAAAGTGTTCCTCCGGTCTCATAGTCATAGGAACATGTATAAGTCATGAAGAAAGCAATAGCAACAAACTAAACGATCAAGTGCTAAGCTAACGGAACGGGTCAAGTCAATCACATCAATCTCCTAATGATGTGATCCCGTTAATCAAATGACAACTCATGTCTATGGTTAGGAAACATAACCATCTTTGATCAACGAGCTAGTCTAGAGGCATACTAGTGACACTCTGTTTGTCTATGTATTCACACATGTATTATGTTTCCGGTTAATACAATTCTAGCATGAATAATAAACATTTATCATGATATAAGGAAATAAATAATAACTTCATTATTGCCTCTAGGGCATATTTCCTTCAACCCTAGCCCCCACCCCGCTCGCCCGCCTCCTACACCATCCCCTCCCCTCACCGCCGCCAGAAGGCGCAGCCGGGCGAAGCCCGGTGCGCGTCGGCGGCGGCCGGTCCCTTCTTCTCCTCCTAGCATGTGGCTGTAGTGCGAGATGCGGCGGCGCGACGGAGTCTTGCCTGATGCGGCGAGGGCGCGTCGTGCGGTCCGGCGGCCAGAGGCGGCGCGAGCGGGTGGCCAAGCCGTGGCGGCTGCGTGAGGGGTTGGCTTCGGGTGTAGGGGAACACGGTAATTTAAAAAAAAATCCTACGCACATGCAAGATCATGGTGATGCATAGCAACAAGAGGGGAGAGTGTTGTCCACGTATCCTCGTGGACCGTAAGCGGAAGCGTTATGACAACGCGGTTGATGTAGTCATATGTCTTCATGATCGATCGATACTAGTACTGAAAGTACGGCACCTCCGTGATCTGCACATGTTCGGCTCGGTGATGTCTCACGAACTAACGATCCAGCTGAGTGTCGAGGGAGTGCTTCGTCAGCATGACGGCGTGATGACAGTGATGATGATGCTACCGGAACAGGGCTTCGCCTAAGCACCGCTACGATATGACCGAGGTGGATTATGGTGGAGGGGGGCACCGCACACGGCTAAGAGATCAATGATCAACTTGTGTGTCTATGGGGTGCCCCCTGGCCACATATATAAAGGATGGAGGGAGGAGGAGGCCGGCATGAGGGAGTGCTGGACTAAGGGGTCCTCGGGCGTCCGGCCTGTTATCTATGGGCTGGACTGATGGGCTGTGAAGATACGAAAACCGAATACTACACCCGTGTCCAGATGAGACTCTCCTTGGCGTGGAAGGCAAGCTTGGTGATGGAATATGTAAATTCCCTTCTTTGTAACCGACCTTGTGTAACCCTAGATCCTCCCGGTGCCTATATAAACTGGAGGACTTAGTCCGGATAGATATACTCAATACCTTAGTCATACAGGCGAGACTTCTAGGGTTTAGCCATTACGATCTCGTGGTAGATCAACTCTTGTAATACTCATATTCATCAATATCAATCAAGCAGAAAGTAGGGTATTACCTCCATAGAGAGGGCCTGAACCTGGGTAAACATCGTGTCCCATGTCTCCTATTACCATCAACCTTAGACGCACAGTTCGGGACCCCCTACCCGAGATCCTCCGGTTTTGACACCGACATTGGTGCTTTCATTGAGAGTTCCACTGTGCCGTCATCGCAGAGGTTGATGGCTCGACTTATCGTCAAGGAAAATATCACCTCAAGAGGAGCTCTGGCCTCGAGCCAAACCCTCCGGTTGGGCGGTTTTACCATGATCGCCCGCTCGGCCTTTGAGCCGATGAGGATGACCTCCTGAGTCATCAAAAAACGTATCTGCGTTGATTATGGATACGCCAAACGGATGGATCCGACGGATTTATTATCTTTGAACGAACTCTTAGATCGCATCGCCGCCTTGGGAGTTGCTACAGACTATGATCGGATTGGGCTTAAACCCGACCAGAGAGAGATTAATTCTCCACCGATCACCCACCGGATAGCGGTAGTCGAGGAGCAAGATAACCCTTCCTCTATACTGAGGACGAATTACGTTCGGATCTACGACCCCGAGAAGCCGGACACCTACCGGTGGAAAGACACGCCTCGCCCTCCAAACTTAGAGTCGGACAATGGGCTTAAAAAATCAGAAGATACTCCGGAGCTCGAACTGTTCAGTCCGGAAAAACCTCAGACTCCGGATCATCGATCTGGTCAGGGTTCAGATCCAACGCCACCCACCCACTCACACATAAGCGCTCTCACAAGCATACAACAGCAGCCCCAGGAAACGGTCCACTACTTTTGGGCCAGATTCCTCCTTGTCAAGGACAAGGTCAATGATTGTCGCGACGAGGACACAATATCAGCATTCCGCAACAATTGCACGAGCGAAGGACTCCTCAACGCCATTAATCGCCGCCGCATACTACACTTCACTGACTTAGAAACTATTGTACAGAAGTACATCGCAATGGAGAGCGCTTGGAGAGATCGGACAGTCTGGGAGCTATCGGTCCCAACTCAACCACTGGTCCAGGCAAAAAGGGCGCACCCCTGTAACTCGCCTAGACCAATAGCCAAAAAATGCAAACCCGTTATGCGGCGCGGAACCATTCTGGAGGAATGGCTTGATAGCCCATGCAAAATACACACCACACCGGATACCATACTAACCCACAGCCTTAGAGCATGTTGGATACTCCGGCAGGTAGCCAAAAACGACGAGGACATCCTCACCAAAGACACCCCAGAGCAACACCCTCCAGAAGACGACAAACACAGAGTCCTGACAATCTTTGAGACATTCACTTCAAACAATAGGCACAAAAGAGCACTCCGCGAACTCGCCGAAGTCTGCCAGATCGCAACAATAAACCCTTGGAATGACACAACAATAACCTTTAACGCTGGCGACGAACCAAAACACAGGAAAATCCGAACACCAACCGCCTTGGTCCTCAGCCCAATCATGGATGGCTTTCGGCCCACCAAGGTTCTCATGGACGGCGGCAGCGGACTGAACCTCATCTATGAGGATACAATACGAAAAATGGAAATAGACAGGAGCCGCATCGAGCAAAGCAGCACGACCTTCCGAGGAATCATTCCCAGTCAGGAGGCACGATGTGCGGGAAAAATCACACTCAATGTGGTATTCGGCACGCCGGAGAACTATCAGTCTGAAGAGATAACCTTCCAGGTGGCCCCCTTCAACAGCGGATATCACGCCCTCTTAGGGCGAGATGCATTTACGCGCTTTCAAGCAATACCCCATTACGGGTACATGAAGCTTAAGATGCCCGGGCCCAATGGTATAATCACTCTAGTTAGTGATCCGGACATAGCACTCCGCGCCGAGAATTAAACCGCGTCCCTAGCCCTTGAGGCATTATCTGAAGCCCTCGCGGTCGAAGAGTTAACCGCGCTATGCTCCATGGTGGACAGAGATGATGTGGTCCTAGACAAACGACCCAAATCCACCTCATTCAAACCGGCAGAAGAAATAGTCAAATTCCAAGTCCATCCAACGGACCCCAAGAAGACAGGATCCATCGGAGCACAACTAGACCCGACGGTTGACGCCGCTCTATGAGAGTTCCTGGACGAAAATTGGGATATATTCGCCTGGCACCCTTCCGATATGCCAGGAATCCCACGCGAGTTGGCCGAACACAGCCTCAAAATATTGAAGGGACACAAACCGGTCAAGCAAACACCGCGGTGCTTTTCCGAACCCAAACGCCAAGCTATGGTGGAAGAGCTAGCCAAGTTAATCGAGGCCGGATTGATTAGAGAAATAAAACATCTGGACTGGCTAGCAAATTTGGTGATGGTACCAAAGAAGGACAAATTCTGGCGCCTGTGCGTCGATTTCAAAGACCTTAGCAAGGCATGCCCCAAGGATCCCTTCCCCCTCCCCCGCATCGATCAAATCATTGACGCCACCGTGGGACACGACTCACTATGTTTTGTTGACGCATATTCCGGATACCATCAAATCAAAATGAAGGAATCCCATCAAGCTGCAATAGCATTCATCACCCCATATGGACCATTCTGGTTTAACACCATGCCCTTCGGGATCAAGAACGCTGGCGCTACATACCAACACATGATTCAAGCATGCATGGAGAAACAGATCGACAAAACAGTTGAAGCTTATGTGGACAACATCGTCATCAAAACTAGGCATGTCGAAACACTAATAGATGATTTACGTCTCACATTCGACAACCTCCGCGTGTATGACATTAAGCTCAATCCAGAAAAAATGCATTTTTGGCGTCCCTGCTGGAAAACTGTTGGGCTTCATCATTTCCAATAGAGGAACTGAAGCAAACCCAGCCAAAATCTGAGCTTTGTCATAATTGGCTAAACCAACAGACCTTAAACAAGTTCAAAAACTCGCGGGTTGCGTAGCAGCTCTAAGCCGCTTTATCTCCAGATTGGGAGAAAAGGCACTGCCACTCTATCGCCTTCTATGGCGAACCGACCACTTCGAGTGGACGGACGTGGCAACAGCCGGACTTGAGGAAATAAAAGCCCTTTTTGCGAGCAATCCAATCCTGGCCGCACCAAACACCGGCGAACCGATGTTATTATACATATCGGCAACACATCAGGTGGTGAGCGTCGCACTCGTCGTTGAACGAGAACAGGACGGGCATAAATTCCCGCTTCAGAAGCCAGCATACTACGTATCCACTGTCCTTACACCATGCAAATCCCGGTACCCTCATTATCAAAAGATAGCATATGCGGTCTTCATGGCATCCCGAAAGCTCTGTCACTACTTTCAGGAGTGTTCGATCACGGTGGCCTATGAAGTACCACTCAATGACATTATAAACAACCGCGATGCTACGGGCCGGATTGCCAAATGGGCCATCGAGCTCCTCCCATTTGACATTACATATAAACCACGTCGAGCTATCAAATCCCAGGTACTGGCTGACTTCGTCGCCGAATGGACGGAGGCCGAACTCCCTAAAGAGTACGGGACATACTCCAATTGGGTCATGTATTTCGACGGCTCCAAAATGCTAGCAGGGTTAGGAGCGGACGTCGTTTTAACGTCCCCTACTGGAGACGTCGTTCAGTACGTCCTCCAAATACTATACACAGACTCCACTGACACAGCCGAATACGAGGCCTTATTACATGGTCTCCGGATGGCTGTCTCCATGGGCATACAACGCCTAGTGGTGCGCAGGGAATCAAACCTGGTAATATCTCAAATAAATGGAGACTTCAATGCCAAAGATCCGAAGATGGCAGCGTATCGTAACACAGTCATAAAAACGTTGGCCCGGTTCGAGGGGCTTGAGTTCCATCATGTGGCTCGAGAAAGTAATCAAGCGGCGGATGTTCTTGCTCATATCGGCGCTAAGCGCGACCCCGTCCCACCTAATATCTTCCTGGAAAGGCTTTTTAAGCCATCCGTGGTGTGGTAGGGGAAAACGGCAATACTAGTCCATATCCAAACATAACCGCAGATCCCGAAAACACCGACGTCGTTGGAGGCTCAGCCACCGAAATAACACCGTCGGCGCATCTCATCATGGCAGTCATTGCCCCATGGACCGAACCCTTCGTGGCCTACCTTAACAGGAAGGAACTTCCTGAGGACCAGAATGAGGCTCGCTGCATTCTCCGGCGTTCAAAGGCCTACAAGGTTCATGATGGAGAGCTCTATAAGAAAAGTGCTACTGGAGTCCTTCAACGATGTATATCCGCGGAAGATGGGCGACAACTCTTGGCTGAAATTCATGTCGGACTCGGCGGTCACCACGCTGCAGCTCGGGCCCTTGTTAGCAAGGCCTTCCGTACAGGGTTTTATTGGCCGACGCCCCGAGCAGATGCACAGGACCTTGTCCAACATTGCGTCGGATGCCAACTCTTTTCCAACCAAAGCCATATGCCCCCCACTGCCCTACAAACAATCCCCATCACTTGGCCTTTTGCGGTCTGGGGGCTCGATATGGTCGGACCCCTTAAAGGAGGAAGTCATAAGAGAAAGTATCTGCTGGTCATGGTGGATAAATTCACTAAGTGGATACAGGCCAAACCAGTCAAAACGGCCGAAGCGGGGCCAGTAATAGATTTCATATCCGACGTGGTACACTGTTACGGTGTCCCGCATAGTATAATCGCCGATAATGGCTCCAATTTTACAGTCGATGATGTGAAAACCTGGTGCGCTAATCTAGGCATTAAGCTCGATTACACCTCTGCCTATCACCCGCAGACAAACGGTCAAGTCGAACGGGCTAATGGTCTTATTATGAGCGGCATCAAACCCAGACTAGTGCGGTATTTGAAGGAATCGGACAAGCACTGGGTGGAGGAACTTGACTCCGTACTCTGGGGGCTGCGGACCACGCCCAACCGCACTACCGGATATACACCCTTCTTCATGGTGTACGGTGCGGAAGCAGTGTTACCCTGCGATATTATTCATGACTCACCTCGAGTGCGTATGTACGAAGAGAGAGAAGCCGAGCTAGATCGGCAGGAAAACATAGATACCTTGGAGGAGGAGCGCGATGTCGCATATTATCAACAATAGGCTCGTAGGTATCAAAGCGGGGAAGTGCGGGCCAAGACTTATAACGTTGGTGAACTCGTTCTATGCGTGGCGGAGAAGAAATAGGACAAACTCAAGCCCAAGTGGGAGGGTCCCTTCATCATTGACGAAGTTCTCACCGGAGGAGCGTACCGCCTACGTGATGCGTGAGACAATCACCTGGATACGAACCCCTGGAATGCGTCCAGACTACGACGATTTTATGCCTAGCGCCGAACTCTGTGTTCGTTTCCTTCCTCCTGTTATTACAGTTATTTTTTTTCTCCCTCTCTTTTCGTTTTTTTACCTTTTTCGTTTTTTCTTTAGCCTTACAGCTAGACCATCCCTACCTGGTGCGTACATCTCTAAATATGTACGTTCATTATACCTGGGGGCTTCTCGTACAGAAGCTTGCGCCTATTCTTCGAGCACCAAGCTCGGCACATATGCGTTTTTTCCATATGTACCTTTTCTTCGCCATTATATGCATCGATATGACTTAAGTTTTGGCCAAGCTGGGTTGCCTGGCTCCTGTGCTTATGCCCTACGTTCCTGTTAGTTCGGCTAGGGCATAAAGGGAGCACCTCTGTGATTGTTACTGCCGGGTCATACGGATGTGTACCTCAGACTGGGTGAAGCAGAAAGCTAGCATTCTTAAGGGAATATTCGGTCGGCGAATTAAATGTGTTTCCGCATTCATTCCATTGTGAACCCCAGATGTTACTTACTCTACAATTTTTTCAATCACAGTTCAGACATGCACATTAAATGCATGCACACCCACGGAAAGGAACCCTTAACGGAACTATTCTCTCTGGAAGATGTTTCTTACATAATGTAATATAACATAACTAGCCGGATACACATTGTCTGCTCGAGAAATTATGACCCCTACGCCTGGTTTCCAAGCATACCCCAGTATATTCTGCCGCTAGGGTATTCGGAAACACTCCGCACCTTCGGGTCCAGAGGTTGAAGCGAAAATGTCGGTGATGACAATTGTCTTTATTATCCAGCTAGAAGGAAAGTACATAGTCACTCATGACTCAAACACTTCCTGCTCTATACCGTCCAAAAGGAGGTGTAATTTACAATCCTGTTGGGAATATTTGGCGGCCACCTCTACTTGGTCATATACTAAATTAACGGGAATTTCTTCCCCATTCGGCCCTAGTGGTCCGACATGAGGCATGTGATTAGGATCCAGCTTGGTATATCGCGTCTTCACCATGGCCCAGGCCTCTCGCGCACCCTCTCGGCAGGCCGATATCTTCCACAGTCGGATACGCCGCCGCGCTCCCTTGAACAGCTCTACCAGCTTCTCCATACTTCCTGGAGGGGAGCCGGATGGCCATAAGGCCTTGGCTACACTCCGCATCGCCTGCCGAGCTTGCTCGTGCAACTGCGACAGCCCTTGCAGAAGATCACTTGATGATCCGGACACCTCCTCTTCAGGGCAGTTCATCAATATACCTGCAATTATAGCTATATCAGCTATTGTTACCTCCAAACTGTTATAAGATAAAAGCGGCCACATACTGAATATGCCGCCTCGCAGCTTCTTGTTCTCCTTCACAGAGTCCGCTAGCTAAGATCGCACATCTTTTAGTTCTTTGTCCAGTTTGGTGTTCGAATCCTGTAGTTTCTTTTTCTCTTGAACGTCTTTTGTCAATACACGCTCGCCCGCTGCTAGTAGCTTTTTGGCTCCGTCTTCTTCGCTTCGAGCGGCGTCCAGCTGCTCTCGTAATCGGTCTAACAACCCAACACAAAGATAAGCACCCAGATTCACACTATCAGTGTATCATTATGAATTCTCGATAGAGGGAAATAGTACCCGGAGATGCCTTGTATTTCCCTAGTTTGGCATTGGCAGCAAGCAGTCGGTGCTGACACTTTTCTAGTTCTTGAGCTAACAGGGTGTTCTTCTCCGTAAGCACCTGGTTGTACATTGATACTTAAATCAGTTGTTTCAACTCCTTTAAGTCTCGGGGGCTACTGGCATATGGTTATCATAGTCAGACAAAACAAATTTACCTGCACATCTTTCAAATGTTGCCTTGTGGCCCTGTTAAGCCCATCTCGAGCAGCTCGGATGTATGCATCGGCCGAGATGAAGGCGTTAAACGACTCTTCCGAAAAACCAGGGTCTTGTAAAATGGCCTGGCGGCGCCGATGATCCATGGCACTCTCCACTTCCGAGTTGGTGACAGATACATCATCCGAGTCCTCGGCTGGAGGACAGTCCGGCGCCGCCTCCGCATCAGCCCTCGTCTTCACGGTAGGATTTGAATCCTGGCTGCGGGAAGTACGATCGCTCGAACCTCCGGATATAGTCCGGCGCACCTTTTTCCTGACACATGGAAAACGGGAAGGTCACGGTTGGACGTGACTGCCCAGGTACACATTGGCAAACTCATACCTCTTCGATGAAGGCTTGGCCGTGTCTTCGTTTGCTTTCCTCTTGGGAGGCTAACCTGGTGTGGGGGACGCTCTCTTCGGAGATACCCCTGGGGTGGTATGCGCGCCGAACCCTTCCCCTTTTGAGCACAGGATAGTGTGGTGGGTGAGAAGGAAGGAGAGATCTCTTTTGGATAAGGTGTCTTTGGATTACTTACATCTGAAGCTGGAAGGAGGCCGGGGTAATCGGCGATAATGGGTACATAGGTACCGTCGTAGCTCATCTGATAGAATGTGCCCTCCTCAAGCTCCACGAATATGTCCGGATCTTCTTCACATCCGGGGTCAAGATCCCTGTTGCGACTCTTCGACTGAGGGGCAGGGTCATAGATCCCCTCGACAGCCTTTCACCATTCCTGTTAGGAGTAGATAAGATGATGCCTGTCAACGAATGATCTAGGGATAGGATAAAATAAGTGGGGCTGAACCTTACCCAGCTGGGAGGATTGTACATGGAAAGTCCGTCTCGATATCGGAGACGGCTGAACTCCTCCTTTTCCCCTTTATACAGCTCGGCCAGAATCTTGGCTAGAGCAGCGGGGGTCTTCGGGCCCTTTCGGTCGTAACGCGAGGCATCGCCTTCTGTGTTATAATGCCACATGGGCAGTCCTCGGTATTGGAGTGGCTGGATCCCCCACGTTATAGAAATCGACATCACCTCGACTATTGACAATCCAGACTGGGCAAGCGTTTTAATCTTGCCCAGTAGCAAGCTGATCTCCGCGCTATCCTCTTCCTCGAGGCTCCGAGGACGCCAGCTATGGCGCTTCTTCAGCGGAGCATTTGAAAACTCGGGGAGGCCTATGCGGACGGGGTCGGGTAGAGCGACGTCGTCAATGTAGAACCATTCGGAAGGCCACTCTTCGGGAGCTTTCTTCGGCGTGCTGGATAGGTATCTGGTCTCGGCGATGCGCCACACTTCGGCTCCTCCCACTTCAAAAATTGATCCCCCTTGATTGCGAGGGACGAGGCAGAACAGTCTTAATCAAAATGGGCCTCGCAACCGAGGAATAGTTCACACAGGGCGACATAACCCGCAATGTGGAGGATGGAGCCGGGGGTAAAATTGTGCAGCTGGAGGCCATAGTACTCCAGCAGCCCTCGGAGGAATGGGTGAATTGGAAACCCCACTCCCCTCAGCAGATAGGGGACGAAGCACACCCATTCTCCCGCAGAAGGATTGGGAAAATCCTCTGCCTGGGTTTTGCCATTGAAGGAGGCCAACCCTGCTCGAGCAGGGACCAGATCTGCTCGAGGGAGAAATCCCTGCATTTGCAACTTCGCCAATCGGCTAGGGACACAGAGCACCTCTCCCACTCTCCTCTCTCTAGGTTGGAACGGGAAGTGGAGCTAGGATTGTTGGCCATGTTGGAATGGTCTTGCCTGGCGGTCTCTGAGGATTTTCTCCGCTTGGTGCCGAAAGAATCTGAGATCCAATATCTTTAAATAGATGCTCCTCCTTGCAGGATTGGGGTGTTATTTGCAAAAAATACCCTCACTATTCGCATTCACTCGACACGTGGAAAACGAGGACATTAAGCGCCTTGCAATACGGTATAGAGGAGGAAGCCGAGGGGAGACACCGAATCTACGGCCGAATACACTACTCAAAAATCATTAAAGAAGGAACCCGCCTTGCAATACGAAGGCAATCTGTATGCCGAACACCTTGCTATTGAAGACTGGTTCGCGGGCTACTGAGGGAGTCCTGGACTAAGGGGTCCTCGGGCGTCCGACCTGTTGTCTATGGGCCGGACTGATGGGCTGTGAAGATACGAAGACCGAAGACTACACCCATGTCCGGATGGGACTCTCCTTGGCGTGGAAGGCAAGCTTGGTGACGGAATATGTAAATTCCCTTCTTTGTAACCGACCTTGTGTAACCCTAGATCCTCCCGGTGTCTATATTAACCGGAGGACTTAGTCCGGATAGATATACTCAATACCTTAGTCATACAGGCTAGACTTCTAGGGTTTAGCCATTACGATCTCGTGGTAGATCAACTCTTGTAATACTCATATTCATCAATATCAATCAAGTAGGAACTTGGGTATTACCTCTATAGAGAGGGCCCGAACCTGGGTAAACATCGTGTCCCCTGTCTCCTGTTACCATCAACCTTAGACGCACAGTTCAGGACCCCCTACCCGAGATCCACCGGTTTTGAACCGACATGGTCCTCATAGGGCGCGCCCAAAGTGTGGAGTCCTACTAGGACTCCCTAGTCCTAGTAGGATTCCACCTCCTACATGGAATAGGAAAAAGGGAAGGGAGAAGGAGAAGGAAGGAAGGGGGCGCCCCCTTTCCCTAGTCCAATTCGGACCAGTCCATGGGGAAGGGGCTCGTCTACTCTTGAGGCCTTTCTCTCCTTTCCCGTATGGCCCATTAAGGCCCAATACGAATTTCCGTAACTCTCCGGTACTCCGAAAAATACCCGAATCACTCGGAACCTTTCCGATGCCCGAATATAGCCTTCCAATATATCGATCTTTACGTCTCGACCATTTCAAGACTCCGCGTCATGTCCCTGATCTCATCTGGGACTCCGAACAAACTTTGGTCATCAAATCACATAACTCATAATACAAATCGTCACATAACATTAAGCGTGCGGACCCTACGGGTTCAAGAACTACATAGACATGACTGAGACACATCTCCGGTAAATAACAAATAGGGGAACCTGGATGATCATGTTGGCTTCTACATATTCTACGAAGATCTTTATCGGTCAAACCGCATAACAACATACATTGTTCCCTTTGTCATCGGTATGTTACTTGCCCGAGATTCGATCGTCGGTATCTCAATACCTAGTTCAATCTCATTACTGGCAAGTCTCTTTACTCGTTCCGTAATGCAACATCCCGTAACTAACTCATTAGTCAAATTGCTTGCAAGGCTTATAGTGATGTGCATTACCGAGAGGGCCCAGAGATACCTCTCCGACAATCGGAGTGACAAATCCTAATCTCGATCTAAGCCAACTCAACAAACACCATTGGAGACACCTGTAGAGCTCCTTTATAATCACCCAGTTACGTTGTGACCTTTGGTAGCACACAAAGTGTTTCTCCGGCATTCGGGGGTTGCATGATCTCATAGTCATAGGAACATGCACAAGTTATGGAGAAAGCAATAGCAACAAACTAAACGATCATCGTGCTAAGCTAACGGTTGGGTCAAGTCAATCTACTGTTCAAGAAATCTTCCGATTCACCGATTAATCTTCTGATTTATCGCTAATCATGGGGTGACCGATAAGATTATGCCTTATCTTTGCCGTTTATCTTTTGGACCGATTTATCGTTCTGACAAGTGATTTATTGGGAATCTACCGATAAATCAGACATATTCATAGCACTATGTTTGCAAAAACTATGTTTATTTATGTTTTGTGGACCTTGTTACGCAATATGTACCATTATCCTATTTTGTTTGTCATTATATGCGGATTCAAAGGCTAGAAATCAAGGTAACACTTCTGTCAAATATTGTTTTGGTGTTGAATATAGCGTATTTTAGTGTTGGGAACCTGAGATTTGCAAAAAATATCCGATTAATAGTCGACCGATAAAATCAATTAATCAGCCGATTTCTGATTAATCCCTAATCCCTAGCTGACCGAGACGATAACGATAAGCGATATCCTCAACATTGAGTCAATCACATCATTCTCTAATGATGTGATCTCGTTAATCAAATGACAACTCATGTCTATGGTTAGGAAACATAACCATCATTGATTCAACGAGCTAGTCAGGTAGAGGCATACTAGTGACATTATGTTTTTCTATGTATTCACACATGTACTAAGTTTCTGGTTAATACAATTCTAGCATGAATAATAAACATTTATCATGATATAAGGAAATATAAAAAACAACTTTATTATTGCCTCTAGGGCATATTTCCTTCATCGCGGCGGCGGCGTGATAGGTCTCCAACGTATCTATAATTTTTGATTGCCCCATGCTATATTATCTACTGTTTTGGACTATATTGGGCTTTATTTTCCACTTTTATATTATTTTTGGGACTAACCTATTAAACGGAGGCCCAGCCCAGAATTGCTCTTTTTTGCCTATTTCGGTGTTCCGGATAAACAGAATATCAAACGGAGTCAAAACAGAATAAAATCTTCGGAAATGTGATTTTCTCGCCGAACGTGATCCAGGAGACTTGGACCCTACTGCAAGGGATCAAAGATGTGGTCACGAGGGTGGGGGGCGGCCCCCCTAGGGCGCGCCCCCCTGCCTCGTGGGCCCCTCGGTGCTCCACCAACGTACTCCTTCCTCCTATATATACACACGTACCCCCAAACGATCAGAACAGGAGCCAAAACCCTAATTCCACTGCCGCAACTTTCTGTATCCACGAGATCCCATCTTCGGGCCTGTTCCGGAGCTCCGCCGGAAGAGGGCTGTCATCACGGAGGGCTTCTACATCATCCTAGCCCCTCCGATGAAGTGTGAGTAGTTTACCACAGACCTTCGAGTCCATAGTTAGTAGCTATATGGCTTCTTCTCTCTCTTCGAATCTCAATACAAAGTTCTCCCCCTCTCTCGTGGAGATCTATTCAATGTAATCTTCTTTTTGCGGTGTGTTTATTGAGACCGATGAATTGTGGGTTTATGATCAAGTCTATCTATGAATAATATTTGAATCTTCTCTGAATTCTTTTATGCATGATTGGTTATCTTTGCAAGTCTCTTCGAATTATCCGTTTGGTTTGGCCAACTAGATTGGTAGTTCTTGCCATGGGAGAAGTGCTTAGCTTTGGGTTCGATCTTGCGGTGTCCTTACCCAGTGACAGAAGGGGCAGCAAGGCACGTATTGTATCGTTGCCATCGAGGATAACAAGATGGGGTTTATTTCATATTGCATGAATTTATCTCTCTACATCATGTCATCTTGCTTAAGGCGTTACTCTGTTTTTAACATAATACTCTAGATGCATGCTGGATAGCGGTCGATGAGTGGAGTAATAGTAGTAGATGCAAAATCGTTTCGATCTACTTGTCACGGACGTGATGCCTATATACATGATCATGCCTAGATATTCTCATAATTATGCACAATTCTATCAATTGCTCAACAGTAATTTGTTCACCCACCGTAGAATACTTATGCTCTTGAGAGAAGCCACTAGTGAAACCTATGGCCCCCGGGTCTATTCTCATCATATCAATCTCCATCACTTTTATATTGCTTTGCTATTTACTTTGCCTTTACTTTTTGCTTTGCATCTTTATATCAAAAATACCAAAAATATTCTATCTATCAGATCTCACTCTCGTAAGTGACCGTGAAGGGCTTGACAACCCCTAATCGCGTTGGTTGCGAGTAGCTATCACTTTGTGCAGGTACGAGGGACTTGAGGGTGGGCTCCTACTGGATTGATACCTTGGTTCTCAAAAACTGAGGGAAATACTTACGCTACTCTGCTGCATCATCCCTTCCTCTTCGAGGAAAACCAACGCGAGCTCAAGATGTAGTGTCGTGGAATTGCCACGGTAGATGTCCTCTTGCAAGGACTTGATCATGGAGCCATCGCAACTAGGAAGCTTAAAGGGGTTAATCGGGACAAAGGACACGCGAGGTTTATACTAGTTCAGCCCCTTACGGTGAAGGAAGGCCTACGTCTAGTTGGGTTGGAATTGCTTGAGGTTTCGATGACCAGGGAGCGAGATACGCTATACCCGGTTCTCGATCTCTTGTTTCTTTTGTCCCTAAGCCGCCAGCGGGTCGTCCCCTTATATACACGGGTCGACGCCCTACGGCTTACAGAGTCCCGGCCGGCTCATAAACAGTGTCCGGCTCGGTGACTAGTTATTTCTACCTTACAATACAAGTCGCGCCCTCATGGCGGTTTATCACCATGGGCCCTAAATCGTCTGTGGGCCTTTAGACCCTTTACTGAACCGCCATCTTCACATCTTGGACTTGGGCTTCAGATGGGCTTCTCTTTGCGTAACCCGGCCCCTCCTGGGCGGCTTACGTAAATAATTATATCCCCAACATTAGGCCCCAGATTGATTTGAACCGGTTCATGCCAATCTTTAAAAACCTTATAAACTAGCCCTTAGTCTTCTGTTTTGCGCCGAAATTCTAAGCCGCTGTGACGTCATCATCCGGATCCGGGTCAAATCTTTGTGACGTCATCTTCAATAAAATTCATATTTTAATCCGTCATATCCTCCAACGAATCTTTGCCTTTACTGACCATCCCGAGAATCGAGGCGTCGGGGCCGCTGGATAATGATGCTTTGGTCTCCTCGTTTCTTGCGCCGTCTTGGTCGGCCCCTCCTTATAAATAGATGCGACCTAGGCCTTCTCCATTTCCTTCAGTCGTCTTCCTCCTCGCACTTCTTCCTTTGCTGCTCAAGCTCCGCCGCCACCGCCGTCGAACTCCTCGTCTTCACCGACTCAGGCCGCTGCATCACCCTGATTCCGACTAGAAAACGACGGCGGCCCTCTGCAGCTCTTCCGCATCTGTGAGTTCCTCTTTTCCCCTTTCTCAGATCTGTCTTTAAATCTTCTTGAGTTCGTTGGTGTTCATCACTGCCTGATGCAAACCTCCATTAATTTCACCTCCAATGCCTTTGTTTAGATTATAGAAACAACATAAAACTGCTGCGGAAAATATTCGTGCTTATCCTGTATAAGAACAGATCTCATTTCCCTTGTTTTGGAAACCCTCCGCGAGTATATGAACTTCTCTGTACTGTTTTTAGGTCTAGAAATATTTTCTTTCTCAGAACCTCGTTTGATCCAAAATAATGATTGCAACTTATGAAACCTGTTTGTTCCACACTTAACCAAAAAACCGCATCTGTTGACTCTGCTTCAGCCATAATAATTCATGTGACCGGTTTAAAATAATACCGGTTGTCAGCACCGCTTGCTTATGGCGACTTTAAGAAAACCTTAATCATCTTTAGTACCTACAGCTGCTAATCATTATCACATAGTTACCTGTATGTCATTAGGCCCCTTCTTAAGCCGCGATCTCAGATAACCCAATAATGCTTATTCTCCGGGTTATAATGAACCCGAAAATTTCCTTTATCTTGTTGTAGGCTTCAATTTATCCAATGGCACCCAAAGCTGTTAAGCCTCCGATTACCTGCAACTGGGTCCCATCCATTGTTACAGAGAGCAAACTGTCCGAGTTTGTAAAGTCTGGCCATCTGCCCAAGAAGGATGTCATGTCTTATCGCGCTCCTGACCCATCTGAAGAGAAACCTCAACCCAAGGAAGGGGAGGTGATCATTTTCACCGATCACATGAGCCGGGGATTTGCTCCTCCCGGTTCAAAATTCTTTAGAGACGTTTTGCACTTCTTTGACTTAAGACCTCAAGACATCGGGCCCAATTCGGTGTCAAATATCTGCAATTTTCAAGTTTTCTGTGAGGTCTACCTTGGAGAAGAACCCAGCCTACTTTTGTTCAGGGAGTTGTTCTATTTGAACCGGCAGAATGAACGCGCCAACGGACCGAGTCTAGAACTTGGTGGCATCTCGATTCAGCGACGAAGAGATTGCCTTTTCCCTTATGCTGAACTGCCGAGTCATCTAAAGGACTGGAACCAAACGTGGTTCTACTACCAGGACACTTCTCCGGCTGGTGAAAACCCGCTGCCCGGCTTCCGTGCATTGCCCCTTGAACCTACTCACCCGCTGCCGGATAAGTTGACAACTACTGAACGTCTGCCACTCACCCCCAAAATCAAGAAGATAAAAGCTCTTTTAGGGAACGGCTTAGATGGCATTGACCTGGTCTGAGTCTGGGTTGCTTGGAGAATAATTCCGTTAAGCCGCCGCCCCGGCTTAATGTGTAATTATTTAGGCGAGAAAGATGACCCTCAGCATCATAGCCCTGACGACTTACCAGATGATGTAGTGGAAGCTACAACTCAGTCCTTGTTGAAGGAGGGCACAGTGAATAGTAACGCCTTCGGCTTACTACCTTTTTGCCAGAAGAACCCGGCCCCTGCAGTAAGTTTCCAGCCGTCGGGTTATTATTATCTCTTTTTTTATCATGTTAGGCTGTATTCTTATGCATAACCCGTTATAACCTTTTACAGGCAAATGATAACTTCTGGAAAACCCAATATGATCATGAGGCAGCCAAGAAAGCCAGGGCGGCCAAGAGAGCCGAAAAGAAAACCACCAAGCCCACCACCTCAAGGAAGAGGAAGCCAAGCGCCTCTGAGCTGTTTTAGCTTGATGATACTGATGATAATGAGGAAGAGGTAACCTTTGAATTTCCCTTTCTCCTTTATCACTACCTTACTGATACCAACCTTCTTTCAGGAAGACACGGGCAACAGCCAACCCGTCGAGGAAGAGGTAATTATAATCTCCTCCGACTCCGAGCTTCAGCCGCGTCAGAAAATTCGAAGAGTAACCTAGAAAGTAAGATTTTCACATCCTTTGGCTTACCAAGATCCTGACTTTCTTTTGAAGCGACAGATTTATGAGAGCCGGAGGCAGACCCGGACCAGCAAAGACGCGGAACTCTCCTCCGGTTTACCTGATGTGACCAGGAAACGCCAGGCTGAGGTTACCTCCGATTCACACCTTCTTTTTCCTTTGGTGGGTTTCATTCATTATCCTCTCAATTCTTCTGACTCCAATTATCAGGATATTTCACCTTCCTCCGGTGAGTCTATGCAGTCCAACATGCCAGCCTTCAAAACTGCTCCCGGGTAATATAAACTTGTTGTACCTTATGCCTTTATTTTACTCATACTTTTCGTATTTAACCTGTCTACTTTTTCCGCAGTGTGCAAGTAAAGCCCAGCAAAAGGGCAAAAAAGAATAAGCCGCCCCAAGAGTCGGTTGTGACTGAACCAGAGCTGGGCACAGCTGCTCCTGATGCCCCTGCTCACGAGCCGCCGCCTCAACCATCTCATGACGCTCCTATATCTTCCTCTGACCAGCCTACTGAGCAAATCTTCAACAAGTCTGGTAACCCGGAGGCTCCTAGCCCCGCCAAAGGAAGTGATCCGGAAGTTCAGATCCTCAAAACTCAGTTTGTTGAACCGGCACAGCCATCTGTACTTGCCAAGTGTTCTAAAGAGGAGTTGGTAGAACGCCGAAAGGCCAAGATGGACGTCACTGACTATACTCATTTGAGTATCGGAGAGACCGTCTCCGGCTATATCAATCAAGTACATAGCAGTCGTGACCTGGAAATTGACATGGTGAAGCAGATACAACAGAAATCTAAGGTATGACTTATGCTAGCTTTCTTTAACCATACTTACTGTACCAGCCCCCAAGTCTATTGCTTATAAGTAAATATGCTGTAGACTTTTGAAAATTGCCTAGCACTGCTTATCCGGCCTAGGAAAAAGACTTTTAACCCAGTAACACTTGCGATACACATTAGCCCCCAAGTGCTAAACATCTTTGCTTGCAAAGTGTTTGGGACTTTAATTTCCATGAACCGGAGTAGTAATTGAAAATTCTTCAGGATACATTAGCCCCCAAGTGCCAAATACCTTTGCTTGCAAAGTGCTTGGGACTTAACACTATTTACCATAATCTTGAGTGTTATCTGGTGCAATGCAGGTCATGATAAGTCAATTTGAATCGGAAATTGTTGACCTGAAGAACCGCGTGGCAGCCCAGGAGACTGAAACTCAAAAGGCTAACTCCAAATTTGAATTCAGCGTCTCTGAACAAGAGAAGCTAAAGCAAAATTTTGAATCGGAGAAGAAAATTTGGGCTGATGAAAAGGCCGCACTGGTGACCCAGGCCGAGACAGCAGAGGCATCGCTGGCGGAAGCAACGGCCGAACTGTCCGACTTAAAGCGCCAGATATCTCGAATGGTCTTAGCAATCTTTGGTGAGTGACTTACTCAAATCTTAAACACTACAAAACTCCTTGAATGACCATTTCGGTTGTTTCCTCTGACTCACCTTATGCTTAATAACGCAGGCCCCAGGAGCACAAATCTCAAGCAGAACATGGTAATCAAGCTGAAGGCGGTTTATACTCTGGTGGAACAGCTCTACACCGGGTCACAACGTGCCCTGGCCGTTGTGTCTTTATCAAATGATGTTCCCTATCTCCTGCAAGATGTGCTGAAGCGGCTTGCTGTGCTACCTCAGCGGATCCAAGAGTTAAGACGAGCATCTGCAAGAGCCGGAGCTATAGCCGCATTGAGCCGGGCCAAGGCGTGGCTTCTAGAACTAGACCCTGCTGATATTGCTCTTGGGTATCCAAGTTTAAAGGAAGATGGCACCGTGTTTAATGATAAAGATTTCACCGCCTGTGTGAAAGATATACGTCCGGTGGCTACTCTTATTGGGAACGACACTGACCTCTCCAAGTGTCAGCCGGGTTATGACAAGGAGAATCGGAGAATCCCCATGCCGCATTATGACGACGTCAGCTTGATCCCTCCAACCCGTAAGCACACCTTTGCTCCTGAAGTCGACCCAACCGGTTTAATAGATGATGAAGCTGAGTTTGAGGCCTTGAGTGGCATTGAATGGGCCTCATCATCCTTCCAGGACAAAGCAGCCGGCGGAGAGGCGGAGAAGGATAACCCGGAGGCTTCAAATCAACCCCAAGAGTAGATTATCAGGCGCCACCTGCTTATGTAGTTGTAGAAAAACAATGCCGCATCTTTCAGACTCGGAGAGTCTTGTAATAGAGTAAAAAATACCTTGAGTTTTGCTATGCCTTTGCGTATGCTTATGGCCTTTAGTACTTGCATAAGCTGCCGTCACTATATACTTTATATGAATCTGCTATGCCCTTTGCAGAAATACCTTGCATTGCCCTGTAGTGCTTACAGCTGTTTTCCGGCTTATATAAACCAACCCCTGAGGGTAAACTTAACTCCTGAAAATTGGCACATACAAGTTCACCTGGTTCTTAACAACCTGATGTAACTAATATTAATTCTGGAAGATTGTAATGTATTCCATTGTACCTTCAATAGGGTCACAAGATATCTAATGTTGGCAATTGTAAAATATGATGAACAAAATTCAAGGGTTTCTGATTCGAATACGATCAGTGACCCGTTCCAAAGGGGTTGAGCTAAGATTCGGATATGATCTGTTAGCCCCCAGTGGCTGTGGCGATGCCGATCAAGTGGGTATCGACAGCTAAGTTCTCTTTGGTTCGAATACGACCTATGTTTGAACAGGAAGCCCCCAAGTGACCATAAGAGTTGTTTAATGACGCTGATTCGAATACGATCCACGTCAGACCCAAAAGGAGTTAAGCTATGATTCCGATATGATCAAGAAGCCCCCAAGTGGGTTTGGCAGTATGCTGATCAAGTGGGTATCGACAACTATGTTATCTTTGGTTCGAATACGACCTATGTTTGAACAGGAAGCCCCCAAGTGATCACGGCTAGATTCAGATATGATCATAAGCCGGACCAAAGGAAAGCCGGATTCAGATATGATCCGCTTCTCCTTGGTCATCTCCACCACCTGACAAGGAAAACACATAAACCTTATTGGGAGTGGAAAAAAGGACAGAGGTCCTACTTTATTGCTTTATATAATATACATAGTATAAGTATATACACATTAGAGCCGACGGCTCAAGTATAATAAGGCCGAAGATGAGCGATATTCCACGGCCGACGGGTCTCCTCCTCCGACTTACGTGAGTCTTTGTGTTCCCGAACGTCGATAAGGTAGTATGATCCATTGTTCAGATTCTTGCTGACCACAAAGGGTCCTTCCCAAGGAGGGGATAGCTTGTGCATGTTAGATTGATCCTGGATGAATCGGAGCACTAAGTCGCCTTCCTGAAAGGTTCTGGACTTAACCCGACGGCTGTGGTAGCGGCGCAGGTCTTGCTGGTAAATCGCCGAATGGGCTATTGCCAAGTCTCGCTCTTCATCCAAAAGGTCAAGTGCATCTTGCCGAGCTTTTTCATTGTCTTCCTCAACATAAGCCGCCACACGGGGTGAATCGTGACGGATGTCACTTGGCAGGACCGCCTCTGCTCCATACACCATAAAGAAAGGCGTGTAACCCGTAGATCTATTAGGTGTAGTATTGATGCTCCAGAGTACAGAAGGTAACTCCTCCACCCAACAACCCGGCGTCCGCTGTAAGGGGACCAAGAGCCGGGGCTTGATACCCTTCAAGATTTCTTGATTGGCTCGTTCTGCTTGACCATTTGATTGAGGGTGAACTACAGCTGAAACGTCAAGCCGAATATGCTCTCGTTGACAGAACTCTTCCATAGCTCCTTTGGAAAGGTTAGTACCATTATCAGTTATGATGCTGTGTGGAAAACCAAAGCGAAAAATCACCTTTCTCATAAACTGGACTGCTGTGGCTGCATCACACTTACTCACTGGCTCCGCCTCCACCCACTTTGTGAACTTGTCAACCGCCACCAAGAGGTGAGTCTTTTTATCCTTAGATCTTTTGAAAGGCCCGACCATATCAAGCCCCCAGACTGCAAATGGCCAGGTAATTGGAATCATCCTCAATTCTTGAGCCGGCGCATGGGCTCGTCGTGAGAATTTCTGACATCCGTCACATTTACTGACCAGGTCTTCTGCATCAGCATGAGCTGTCAGCCAATAAAACCCATGACGGAAAGCTTTGGCCACAAGAGATTTTGAGCCGGCGTGATGACCACAATCGCCTTCATGAATCTCACGAAGGATCTCCTGACCCTCTGCAGGTGACACGCAACGTTGAATCGCGCCAGTGACGCTGTAATGATGTAACTCGCCATTGACAATTGTCATGGACTTAGACCGCCGGACGATCTGTCTTGCCAAGGTCTTGTCTTCAGGCAACTCTCCCCGGGTCATGTAAGCCAAATAAGGCACTGTCCAATCCGGGATAATGTGGATAGCCGCCACCAGCTGTGCCTCTGGGTCTGGTATTGCCAGATCTTCTTCTGTAGGTAACTTAACAGAAGGATTATGCAAAACATCAAGAAAGGTGTTAGGCGGCACCGGCTTACGCTGAGACCCCAACCGGCTTAAGGCATCAGCCGCCTCATTCTTTCTTCGATCAATGTGTTCCACTACGTAACCCTTGAAATATCCAGCCACAGCATCGACTTCACGATGGTAAGCCGCCATGAGGGGATCTTTAGAGTCCCACTTGCCTGACACCTGTTGAGCCACAAGGTCTGAGTCTCCTAAGCATCTTACCCGGCTCAAGTTCATCTCTTTGGCCATCCGGAGACCATGGAGCAGGGCCTCGTACTCAGCTGCATTGTTAGTGCAAGGAAACATAAGCCGGAGCACATAACAAAAATTGTCACCTCGAGGGGAAGTTAATACAACTCCAGCCCCCGAGCCTTCCAACTGTCTGGACCCATCAAAGTGAATAATCCAATAAGTGTTATCGGGATTCTCCTCAGGTGCCTGTAGCTCTGTCCAGTCGTTGATGAAATCCACCAAAGCTTGAGACTTAATGGCAGTACGCGGTACGTACTTCAGACCATGAGACCCGAGCTCGATGGCCCATTTGGCGACTCATCCTGTAGCCTCTCTGTTCTGAATAATGTCTCCCAAGGGGGCAGAACTTACCACAGTGATAGGGTGACCTTGGAAGTACTGCTTCAGCTTCCGGCTTGCCATGAACACCCCGTAAACAAGTTTCTGCCAATGAGGATATCTTTGTTTTGACTCGATGAGTACCTCATTGACATAATAAACCGGCCGTTGAACCGGATGTTCCTTACCAGCCTCCTTGCGCTCTACCACAATTGCCACACTGACGGCTCGTGAATTAGCATCCACATATAACAGCAAAGGCTCTTTGTCAATGGGAGCCACAAGAACTGGCGGCTCAGATAACTGCCTCTTCAAATCCTCAAAAGCAGCATTAGCAACATCACTCCAGACAAAGGTGTCTGCCTTCTTCATTAATTGGTACAGCAGTAGGGCCTTCTCACCTAACCGGCTTATGAACCGGCTTAAAGCGGCGACACGACCCGCCAATCGCTGAACATCATTAATACATGCCGGTTTAGACAAAGAAGTGATTGCCTTAATCTTCTCCAGATTAGCCTCGATGCCCCTGTTTGAGACCAAGAATCCCAAAAGCTTGCCTGCAGGCACACCAAATACACACTTCTCCGGGTTAAGCATCATTTTGTAAACCCGGAGATTGTCAAAGGTTTCTCTGAGATCAGATATCAAGGTTTCCGCCTCCCTAGATTTCACTACTATGTCATCCACATAGGCATGAACATTGCGCCCAATTTGATTGTGGAGACAATTCTGTACACACCGTTGATAAGTTGCCTGGGCACTCTTGAGCCCAAAAGGCATAGACACATAGCAGAAGGCTCCAAACGGGGTGATGAAAGCCGTCTTCTCCTGGTCCTTAACTGCCATCTTGATCTGATGATAACCATAATAAGCATCCAAAAATCTCAAATGCGCACAACCTGCCGTAGCATCAATGATTTGATCAATACGGGGGAGGGCAAAAGGATCAGCCGGACAAGCCTTATTTAAGTCCGTGTAATCCACACACATCCGCCAGGTGCCATTTTTCTTGAGTACGAGTACCGGGTTAGCCAACCACTCCGGGTGAAAAACTTCGACAATAAACCCAGCCGCCAAGAGCCGGGCGACCTCTTCTCCTATAGCTTTTCGTCGCTCTTCATTGAATCGCTGCAGAAACTGCCTGACCGGCTTATACTTCAGATCAATATTAAGAGTGTGCTCAGCGAGTCCTCTCGGTACACCTGGCATGTCAGAAGGTTTCCATGAAAAGATGTCCCAGTTCTCACGGATGAACTCGATGAGCGCGCTTTCCTATTTAGGATCCAAGTTGGCACTGATGCTGAATTGCTTAGATGAATCGCCCGGAGTAAAATCAACAAGCTTAGTCTCTGCAGCCAATTTAAACTTCATGGCTGGGTCATGCTCCGTAGTCGGCTTCTTGAGAGAAGTCATATCCGCCGGGTCAATGTTATCTTGATAAAATTTGAGCTCCTCTGCTGCACAGACAGACTCGGCGTAAGCCGCATCGCCTTCTTCACAATCCAGGGCCACCTTTCGGCTTCTATGCACAATGATGGTACCCTTGTAACCCGGCATCTTGAGCTATAGATAAACATAACACGTCCGTGCCATGAACTTGGCATAGGCCGGCCGCCCGAACAAAGCGTGATATGGACTCTTGATTTTGACCACTTCAAAAGTTAACTTTTCCGCCCTAGAATCATGCTCATCTCCGAAGGCCACCTCTAGCTCAATCTTGTCCACAGGATACGCCGACTTATCGGGCACCACTCCATGGAAGACGGTGTTGGAAGTCTTTAAATTCTTGTCAGTTAAGCCCATGCGCTGAAAGGTCTCGTAATAGAGGATGTTGATGCTGGTACCTCCATCCATGAGCACCTTAGTAAATTTATACCCACCAACCTGCGCTGCCACCACTAGGGCCAGTTGACCCGGATTATCAATCCGGGGAGGGTGATCCTCCCTGCTCCAGACAATAGGCTGTTCCGACCACCTCAAGTAACGAGGGACAGCTGGTTCAACAGAATTCACAGCCCTCTTATTAACTTTCTGATCATGTTTACACAAACTTGTGGTGAATACGTGATACTGCCCACTGTTTAACTATTTTGGATGGCTCTGATAACCCGACTGCTGCTGCTGCTGACCTCCTTGACCAGACTGCTGTTGATTATAACCACCCTAGTTTCCCTGAAAACCGGATCCTGAACCACCGCCCGGGCCATGAAAGCCGCCGGCTCCTGAGCCGCCGCTTGGGCCTTGATTGCCATCAAACATATTAGAATTCTTGAAAGCTTTTATGATTGCGCAATCCTTCCATAAATGAGTCGCTGGTCGTTCCTGGGTGCCGTGTTTCGGGCAGGGCTCATTGAGTAGTTGCTCAAGAGACGGTCCTGACCCACCAAACCGGGGTGGCTTCCCTTTGCGCTTCTTATTGTTACCCTGTGCATTGGCCACAAATTCTGGGTTACCGTCCGCCTTACGCTTATTGTCTCCTTGACTTGCCGGGTTATGCTGCTGACCCTTTCCATTACCGTTCTTCTTTCCCTTCCCCGTCTTTTCATCATCACACGCGGGGTCCTTGGTACTATCAGAATCGGCATACCTGACTAAAGCCGCCATCAGCGTCCCCATATCGTTGCAATCACGCTTAAGGCGCCCCAGCTTCTATCTCAGAGGCTCAAAGCGGCAATTCTTCTCCAGCATGAGAACTGCTGAGCCGGCATCCATCTTATCAGACGAATGTATTATATCTTTGACCCGGCGCACCCAATGAGTCGTAGATTAACCTTCTTCTTGCTTACAATTTGTCAGATCCACAATTGACATAGACTGCTTGCAAGTATCCTTGAAGTTCTGGATGAAACGGGCCTTTAGCTCCGCCCATGAACTAATGGATTTGGGTGGCAAACCCTTTAACCAAGAACGGGCCGTTCCGTCCAACATCATGGTGAAATATTTAGCCATTGCTTCATCACTAACCACCAGCAGCTCCATAGCCATCTCGTAACTTTCAATCCACGCCCCAGGCTGTAAATCGGCTGTATAATTCGGCACCTTCCGAGGTCCCTTGAAATCCTTGGGCAGACGTACATTACGTAGAGCCGGTACCAGACAAGGAACTCCTCCGGTTCTAGTAGCAACTCCCGCGTCAACGGAAGTCGTCGGGTAAGCCGGTGAGTTATGTTGGGCTGCTAGCTGAGCCGCTAGCTGAGCCGCCCGCTCGTCCTCCTGACGTATCCGATCCTGAACCGGGTTATACCCGCCGGGCTTGTTCCGACGTTGAGCGTTACTTGACAAGGCCTCTGACTCCATGTGTCTACTGTAACTCGGGCTTCGATTTTGACGAGGCGGGGCTAACCAGGGCGGAGGAGTTGAGTGAATCCTATCCCGGCTATAGGAGTAGGTCTCTTGCTGAGCCAGGGCTGTTTGGACAAGTTCTCTGATCTTCCGGGTTTCCACCGCTGTCGGATCATCCCCATCTACTCGGAGAGCTGCCAAACATGATGATGCTGCGATTAAGTTCTCCATGGGGTTGGAGAAGTGACCCTGTGGTATTGGTACGTAATTGGGCGGTGCCATATTGCCATGAGGAGGTGCCATCCCCTGAGGCTGGACTGGACCTCCCACTCCAGATGTAATAAGCTGATTCGCACCTGGCGGGTTACTTGGGCCGGCCCTGGGTGTAGCAAAGAGATTCCGAGGATCATAATTCTGAGGTAAACGGGACTGAGTTTTCTGATGGCTCCTCCTCATTACCTCATTAGATGCGTTTAAGCTCAACGTGAGCTACAAGGCCTCTGCCTGAAGTTGTTGCGCCCGTACGTCCAAAGCCGCCCGCTCTGCTGCTAATCTAGCATCCTCAGCTGCTAAGGTTTCCTTGACTCGGGCGATCTCGTCGCGAACCTGTGCCACATCTGCCTCATGCTCAGATTGGTTCGCAGGGATGACTGTAACAGTTAACAAATCTGTAAGCTTATCCATGAGATCCATCAGCACTTGAGCCGGTGAGCGCACGGGGCCTCCTGCCTCGGCTGCTCCTAACCCGGACGTTATCACCACTGAGGCCGTAGAATTTTGGCCTGGTTGAGTACCAGCCATGAAGACTCCTGCCCAGTCTGGCGACTCTGAGAGGTCCGGAATAGTGTTGCCATCGGAACAGCCCCCAAGCACACCATCTTGAACTTGATACAACGAATCTGTTGAGCCGGCGGATGAATCGCCGTCAGAGAGGACGGCCGGCTCACCATCACCTTCAGATCCTTCAGGAAGTTCACCTCCATGGATGCAACCCACAAAGGCACGCTTCACGACGGGTTGAGCTCGGGCGGGTTTCGCACGCTGAACTGTCTCGACGAGGTCGGTGCAGCTGTCCGGCTCAGGACCCGGCTCACCAATCCGGCCGATGAAGACGTGAATTCCGCCAAAGGGGACCTGGTAGCCATACTCAATTGAGTCGGCGTCGGGGCCCCAGCCTTCCTCGTCGATGTAGATCTTGCCGCGATGACTCTTGGTCATCTGGCCAACTGCGTATCCCTTGAGCCCTTTGAAGCTTCCCTTCAAGAACTCAAATCCACCGTGCGCTGGCCCCACGGTGGGCGCCAACTGTCGTGGAATTGCCACGGTAGATGTCCTCTTGCAAGGACTTGATCATGGAGCCATCGCAACTAGGAAGCTTAAAGGGGTTAATCGGGACAAAGGACACGCGAGGTTTATACTAGTTCAGCCACTTACGGTGAAGGAAGGCCTACGTCTAGTTGGGTTGGAATTGCTTGAGGTTTCGATGACCAGGGAGCAAGATACGCTATGCCCGGTTTTTGATCTCTTGTTTCTTCTGTCCCTAAGCCGCCAGCGGGTCGTCCCCTTATATACACAGGTCGACGCCCTACGGCTTACAGAGTCCCGGCCGGCTCATAAACAGTGTCCGGCTCGGTGACTAGTTATTTCTACCTTACAATACAAGTCGCGCCCTCATGGCGGTTTATCACCATGGGCCCTAAATTGTCTGTGGGCCTTTAGACCCTTTACTGAACCGCCATCTTCACATCTTGGTCTTGGGCTTCAGATGGGCTTCTCTTTGCGTAACCCGGCCCCTCCTGGGCGGCTTACGTAAATAATTATATCCCCAACACGTAGCAAGAAGGATTTCTAGCACTGTTGCCGGGGAGTCTACGCAAAAAGTCAATATACCAAGTACCCATCACAATCCCTATCTCTCGCATTACATTATTTGCAATTTGCCTCTCATTTTCCTCTCCCCCCAATTCACCCTTACCGTTTTATTCGCCCTCTCTCTCCATCCTCCCTCTCTATTTGCCTCTTTTTGTCCGCTTGCTTTTTGTTTGCCCGTGTGTTAGATTGCTTGTTTGTCGCGATGGCTCAAGATGCTACTAAATTGTGTGATGTCACCAATACCAATAATAATGATTTCCTTAGCACTCCAATTTCTCCTCTTACCAATTCTGAATCTTGTAAAATTAATACTGCTTTGTTGAATCTTGTTATGAAAGATAAACTCGCCCGCCTTCCTAGTGAAGATGCCGCTACTCATCTGAATAACTTCGTTGATTTATGTGATATGCAAAAGAAAAAAGATGTCAATAATGATGTTGTTAAATTGAAGCTATTTCCTTTTTCGCTTAGAGATCGTGCTAAAGCTTGGTTTTCGTCTTTGCCTAAGAATAGTATTGATTCATGTAACAAATACAAAGATGCTTTTATCTCTAAGTATGTTCCTCCCGCTATGATCATCTCTCTTAGAAATGATATAATGAACTTTAAACAACTTGATCATGAACATGTTGCACAAGCTTGGGAGAGAATGAAATTAATGATACGTAATTTCCCTACTCATGGTTTGAATTTGTGGATGATTATACAATTTTTTTATGCTGGATTAAATTTTTCTTCTAGAATCTTTTAGATTCGGCCGCGTGAGGCACTTTTATGGAACTCACTTTAGGAGATGCTACTAAACTCCTAGATAATATTATGGTTAATTATTCTCAATGGCATACTGAAAGAACTTCTAATAAAAAGGTGCATGCGATAGAATAAATTAATGTGTTGAGTGAAAAGATGGATGAACTTATGAAATTATTTGCTACTAAGAGTGTTTCTTCCGATCCTAATGATATGCCTTTGTCTACTTTGATTGAGAATAACAATGAATCTATGGATGTGAATTTTGTTGGTAGGAATAATTTTGGTAACAACGCTTATAGAGGGAATTTTAATCCTAGGCCATATCCTAGTAATGCTTCTAATAATTATGGGAATTCCTACAACAACTCTTATGGAAATTATAACAAGATGCCCTCTGATTTTGAATCTAATATTAAAGAATTTATTTCTTCGCAAAAGAATTTTAATGCTATGATTGAAGAAAAATTGCTTAAGATTGATGATTTGGCTAGGAACGTTGATAGAGCTCTTGATGTTGATGCTTTGAAACTTAGATCTATTCCACCTAAGCATGATATTAATGAGTCTCTAAAAGCCATGAGAATTTCAATTGGTGAGTGTAAGGAAAGAACCGCTAGGATGTGTGCTTCCAAAGATGCCTTTATTAAAGTGTGTTCTTCCAATTCCTATGAAAATCAAGATGAAGATCTAAAAGTTATTGATGTGTCTCCAATTAAATCTTTATTTTGCAATATGAATCTTGATGAAACTGAATATGATCTTCCTTTACCTAGAAGGCGTTCTAAAAATTCAGAGTGTTTAAATCTTAATGATGAAATTGATGAAAGTGGGATTGAAAGAAATAAAAATCTAGATGTTGCTAAACCCACTATATTGGATTTCAAGGAATTTAATTATGAAAATTGCTCTTTGATTTATTGTATTTCCTTGTTGCAATCCGTGCTAAATTCTCCACATGCTTATAGTCGAAATAAAGCCTTCACCGAACATATTGTTGATGCCTTGAGGCAATCTTATGAAGAAAAACTTGAGTTGAAAGTTTCTATCCCTAGAAAACTCTATGATGAGTGGGAACCAACTATTAAAATTAAAATTAAAGATTATGAGTTTTATGCTTTGTGTGATTTGGCTGCTAGTGTCTCTAGTATTCCCAAGACTTTGTGTGATTTACTAGATTTCCGTAATTTTGATGATTTCTCTCTAAACTTGCATCTTGCGAATTCCACTATTAAGAAACCTATGGGAAGAATTAATGATGTTCTTATTGTTGCAAATAGGAATTATGTGCCCGTAGATTTCATTGTTCTTGATATAGATTGCAATCCTTCTTGCCCCATTATTCTTGGTAGACCTTTCCTTAGAATGGTTGGTGCGATTATTGATATGAAGGAAGGGAATATTAGGTTTCAGTTTCCATTAAAAAAGGGCATGGAACACTTTCCAATAAATAAAATAAAATTACCATATGAAACTATCATGAGAGCCACTTATGGATTGCCTACCAAAGATGGCAATACCTAGATCTATCCTTGTTTGTTATGCCTAGCTAGGGGCGTTAAACAATAGCGCTTGTTGGGAGGCAACCCAATTTTATTTTTATTCCTTGCTTTTTGATCCTGTTTAGTAATAAATAAATTATTTAGACTCTGTTTTGGTTGTGTTTTTTGTGTTTAATTAGTGTTTGTGCCAAGTAGAACCGTTGGGAAGACTTGGGGAAAGTCTTGTTGAACTTGCTGTAAAAAACAGAAACTTTAGCGCTCAGGAGAACTGCTGTAATTTTTATAGAAAGAGTGATATTGAGTTAATTCTTTTTGCAGATGATTAAAGATAAATTCCTCACATCCAGCAATTTATTTTAGAATTTTTGGGGTTCCAGATCTTGCGCTAGCTACATATTACTACAGACTGTTCTGTTTTTGACAGATTCTGTTTTTCGTGTGTTGTTTGCTTATTTTGATGAATCTATGGCTAGTAAAATAGTTTATAATCCATAAGAAGTTGGAATACAGTAGGTTTAGCACCAATATAAATAAATAATGAGTTCATTACAGTACCTTGAAGTGGTCTTTTGTTTTCTTTCGCTAACGGAGCTCACGAGTTTTCTATCTTGAGTTTTGTGTTGTGAAGTTTTCAAGTTTTGGGTGAATTCTTTTGATGGATCATGGAACAAGGAGTGGCAAGAACCTAAGCTTGGGGATGCTCATGGCACCCCCAAGATAATCCGAGGACACCAAAGAGTCAAATCTTGGGGATGCCCCGGAAGGCATCCCCTCTTTCGTCCACTTCCATCGGTAATTTACTTGGAGCTATATTTTTATTCACCAACATGATATGTGTTTTTCTTGGAGCGTATTGTATTATTTGTGTCTTTGTTTGTTAGTATGCCACAATCATCTTCGCTGTACACACCTTTTGAGAGAGCCATACATGAATTAAAATTTGATAGAATACTCTATGTGCTTCACTTATATCTTTTGAGCTAGATAATTTTGCTCTATGTGCTTCACTTATATCTTTTGAGCTAGATAATTTTGCTCTATGTGCTTCACTTATATCTTTTGATCTAGATAATTTTGCTCTATGTGCTTCACTTAGATCTTTTAGAGCACGGTGGTGGATATGTTTTAAAGAAACTATTGATCTCTCATGCTTCACTTAAATTAATTTGAGGGTCTCTTAATAGCATGGTAATTTGCCTAATAATAATATGCTTGGTATTCAAGATTTGTGAAACTTTCTTTTGAGTGTGTTGAATACTAAGAAAAGATTAAAGCGTGGTAATTGTTTTGAGATATGGAGGTGATAATATTAAAGTCATGCTAGTTGAGTAGTTGTGAATTTAAAGAATACTTGTGTTGAAGTTTGTGATTCCCGTAGCATGCACGTATGGTGAACCGTTATGTGATGAAGTCGGAGCATGATTTATTTATTGATTGTCTTCCTTATGAGTGGCGGTCGGGGACGAGCGATGGTCTTTTCCTACCAATCTATCCCCCTAGGAGCATGCGCGTAATACTTTGCTTTGATAACTTCTAAATTTTTGCAATAAGTATATGAGTTCTTTATGACTAATGTTGAGTCCATGGATTATACACACTCCCACCCTTCCACCCTTGCTAGCCTCTCTAAATACCGCGCAACTTTCGCCGGCATCATACACCTACCATATACCTTCCTCAAAACAGCCACCATACATACCTATTATGGCATTTCCATAGCCATTCCGAGATATATTGCCATGCAACTTTCCACCATCTAGTTCATCATGACACATCCATGATTGTCATATTGCTTAGCATGATCATGAAGTTGACATAGTATCTGTGGCAAAGCCACCGTTCATAATTCTTTCATACTTGTCACTCGTGATTCATTGCATATCCCGGTACACCGCCGGAGGCATTCATATAGAGTCATACTTTGTTTATCGAGTTGTAATCATTGAGTTGTAAATAAATAGAAGTGTGATGATCATCATTCAATAGAGCATTGTCCCCAAAAAAAGCAAGGCCAAAGAAAGAAAAGAAGGCCCAAAAAAAGGGGCAATGCTACTACCCTTTTTTCCACACTTGTGCTTCAAAGTAGCACCATGATATAGCAAGTATCATATATTGTGCTTCAAAGTAGCACCATGTTCTTCATATAGAGAGTCTCATATGTTGTCACTTTCATATACTAGTGGGAATTTTACGTTATAGAACATGGCTTGTATATTCCAATGATGGGCTTCCTCAAATTGCCCTAGGTCTTCGTGAGCAAGCAAGTTGGATGCACACCCACTAGTTTCTTTTGTTAAGCTTTCATACATTTATAGCTCTAGTGCATCCGTTGCATGGCAATCCCTACTCACTCACATTGATATCTATTGATGGGCATCTCCATAGCCCGTTGATACGCCTAGTTGATGTGAGACTATCTTCTCCTTTTTTTGTCTTCTCCACAACCACCATTCTATTCCACCTATAGTGCTATATCCATGGCTCACGCTCATGTATTGCGTGAAAATTGAAAAAAGTTTTGAAAAGTTAGAGTATGGAACAATTGCTTGGCTTGTCGTCGGGGTTGTGCATGATTTAAATACTATGTGTGGGGAAGATGGAGCATAGCCAGACTATATGATTTTGTAGGGATAACTTTCTTTGGCCATGTTATTTTGAGAAGACATAATTGCTTTGTTAGTATGCTTGAAGCATTATTATTTTCTATGTCAATATAATCTTTTGTCTTGAATCTTTCTAATCTGAATATTCATACCACAATTAAGAAGATTTACATTGAAATTATGCCAAGTAGCACTCCGCATCAAAAATTCTCTTTTTATCATTTACCTACTCGAGGACGAGCACGAATTAAGCTTGGGGATGCCTAATACGTCTCCAACGTATCTATAAATTTTGATTGCTCCATGCTATATTGTCTACTGCTTTGGACTATATTGGGCTTTATTTTCCACTTTTATATTATTTTTAGGACTAACCTATTAACCGGAGGCCCAGCCTAGAATTGCTATTTTTTTGCCTATTTCAGTGTTTCGGATAAACAGAATATCAAATGGAGTCCAAACGGAATAAAATCTTCGGAAACGTGATTTTCTCGCCGAACGTGATCCAGGAGACTTGGACCCTAGGGCGCGCCCCCTGCCTCGTGGGCCCCTCGGTGCTCCACCGACATACTCCTTCCTCCTATATATACACACGTACCCCCAAATGATCAGAACAGGAGCCAAAACCCTAATTACACCGCCGCAATTTTCTGTATCCATGAGATCCCATCTTGGGGCCTGTTCCGGAGCTCCGCCGGAAGAGGGCCGTCACCACGGAGGGCTTCTACATCATCCTAGCACCTCTAATGAAGTGTGAGTAGTTTACCACAGACCTTCGGGTCCATAGTTAGTAGCTAGATGGCTTCTTCTCTCTCTTTGAATCTCAATACAAAGTTCTCCCCCTCTCTCGTGGAGATCTATTCGATGTAATCTTCTTTTTGCGGTGTGTTTGTTGAGACCGATGAATTGTGGGTTTATGATCAAGTCTATCTATGAATAATATTTGAATCTTCTCTGAATTCTTTTATGCATGATTGGTTATCTTTGCAAGTCTCTTCGAATTATCTGTTTGGTTTGGCCAACTAGATTGGTAGTTCTTGCCATGGGAGAAGTGCTTAGCTTTGGGTTCGATCTTGCGGTGTCCTTACCCAGTGACATAAGGGGCAGCAAGGCACGTATTGTATTGTTGCCATCGAGGATAACAAGATGGGGTTTATTTCATATTGCATGAATTTATCTCTCTACATCATGTCATCTTGCTTAAGGCATTACTCTGTATTTAACTTAATACTCTAGATGCATGCTGGATAGCGGTCGATGAGTGGAGTAATAGTAGTAGATGCAGAATCGTTTCGATCTACTTGTCACGGACATGATGCCTATATACATGATCATGCCTAGATATTCTCATAATTATGCACAATTCTATCAATTGCTCAACAGTAATTTGTTCACCCACCGTAGAATACTTATGCTCTTGAGAGAAGCCACTAGTGAAACCTATGGCCCCCGGGTCTATTCTCATCATATCAATCTCCATCACTTTTATATTGCTTTGCTATTTACTTTGCCTTTACTTTTTACTTTGCATCTTTATATCAAAAATACCAAAAATATTGTATCTATCAGATCTCACTCTCATAAGTGACCGTGAAGGGCTTGACAACCCCTAATCGCGTTGGTTGCGAGTAGCTATCGCTTTGTGCAGGTACGAGGGACTTGAGCGTGGGCTCCTACTGGATTGATACCTTGGTTCTCAAAAACTGAGGGAAATACTTACGCTACTCTGCTGCATCATCCCTTCCTCTTCGGGGAAAACCAACGCGAGCTCAAGACGTAGCACGGCGCGGTCACAGATCCATCGTGGATCTGGTCCTGCAGGTGCGGTCTCGGCCTCCCCTGCTCGGTCGGCGGGTCTCAGCGGGGGGACTTCTCCTTGCTGAGATCTGGTAGCGGCAGCCTGGATCATCCAGATCCCGGCAAGGATGGCGGCGGCCCGTGCACGAGAGATGGAGGTCTTCGATCAGATCTGGGTAAAATCTTTCTATTGGCTATTGCCAAGGCCGACGATGGCAACGTTGTCCATGCCGTTCCCTTTCTGAAGGAATCGTCGAGGAGAAGTTCATGGTCACTCTCTGCTACCTCCGGGGGAAACCCTTGATCAGTAGATCGGATGACGACGGCTCTCTGGTGCCGTTTCCCCCTTGGGGGCGTCATTTTTTGAAGGTGCACACGGGCTCGAGGGACCAGAGGACGATGTCTTTCATGGAGCGGCGCTTCATCTTACACATCGATAGTGGCGGATCTCGGCGGCGTGGCGCTGTGGAGATTCGACGTCTGATGCACGGAGATGGACTCGCGCAGGAGGAGGAAGCTGTCTGGCGTCATGGTGGCGTTGATGGCGGAGTGGCCTGGCAAGGTCAGTGCTTCAGTACTGCTCTGAGAATGGACCAAGGGATGATGGAGGTGACGGCCCTTGCAGCGTGCGGTGCTCACTGGGAGTGTGCCAGATCGGTGTGGGACCGAATCCACACTACTAGGGAAAACATTATACACAGAACTTTAGCAGTAGCGCTTGTTAAAAGAGCACGCTACTGCAAGATAGCAGTAGCGCGTGCAAAATAAGCGCGCTGCAGATGGACATATATCAGTAGCGCGTCTCACCGAAAACTCGCTACTACTAAAATTCCAATCACTTAGCCGATGGGCTACACATAGTAGTAGCGATCTTCCAAAAACCGCGCTACCGCTAATAAACTTATAGCAGCGCGTTTATGTGTAAATCGCTACTGCTAATGAAAAGAAAATGAAATGAATAACAAATAGAGAAGTAAATGAAAATGAAAGAAATAGAAAAAATAGAAAGGAAAAATATATAATGTAAAGAAAAATAAATGAAAAGGGGAAAAAATGATGAAGACGTAGCAGTAGCGCGCTCTCTGAAACGCGCTATAGCTAACTTAGCTATAGCGTGTTTTCTGTAACGCGCTACCGTTACTTTTGACTTAAGCAAAAACGGTTTCCCCCAGCCACCACTTCTCCCCCAAATCGATCCCTCGCTTCGCCGCCGTCTCCCCCACTTCGTCGTCGCCCCCACTTCGCGGCCGTCTCCTGCCGGCGTCGACGCCGCGCTCATCCTCACGGCCGCCGCCCAAGGCCGCCCAGCCTCACCGCCACCGCCTCTCGGGCCGCCCTCGACCTCACCATCGCCTCCCTCGACCTCACCGCTGCCTCCCTCGACCTCACCGCCCCCGAGACCGCCAAGACTGCCGCGTCCCTATCCTGAGCCCGCCCACCCCGCCCCTACCTCCGTCGCCAAGCACGTCCCCGCCACCGTCTCTCCCCTCTCTGTAAGCCCCCAACCCATCCTTTTTAGTTAATAGATGTTAATGTTAAGTAGTAGATAATGTTGATGTTTTTTAGTTAGGGTAATAATAGACGATGTTAAGTAGTAGATAATGTAGATGTTAATTAGTTCAGTAGGGTTTAGTTTTTGAATTGAGTTTGTTTAACTAGATGTTAATTAGGGCAGTAGGGTTTAGTTTAGAGTAAAGTTTAGTTCAGTAGTTAACTAAATATAATCTATATTTGGTTTTTGAATTGAGTTTGAGAGAGCATGTATGATTTGTGTAGATTTCTTGAAGTGTCAAACGCTATAGGACATGCAAATTTGAAGTGGTCAGGATATATGCAAATTCCTCAATTGTGTTTGCCCATGTTTCGATTGTGCCCAGGTGGCCTTTTGTTGTTTCCAGTGAATGAAGCTGAGTGGCCTATGTTTTGCCGGAATGTTGATTCATTTCCGTTCTGGAAAATTTCAGGTTCTCGATTTGTCCACTTTTTAGCAAAGGTCATGCCGAAATTTTCCGTGAATTTCGGCATGACTTGTGCTACAAACTAGGACATATCGAGTGCCCGGGATTTGCCGCACCAGAAAGGAGTCAACGTTCCTGCAAAACATAGGCCTTTTGTATGGCATTATTCATTTTATTAGGTCTAGAATTAATTTACTAGATTTAATCGTAGGAAACATGGCTAGCAACGATGAAGGACAGGGTTCTGGTGATTGCGACGATGTCTACCGGGCGGCAGACGAATTTTTTAGCCTTGCCGACGATCAACCGGTGGCATCGGGGACTGAGACCGACACGCAGACCCATGCTGAGACTGAGACCGGCGCTGAGACTCAGACCGGCATCGAGACCGGCGCTGAGACTGAGACCGGCGCTGCCTCGGGGAGCGGAGCCGGTGTAGAACTGAAAGCAAAGAGGCAACGGCTTCCTAACAGACTCAAGACTACTAGACTGGTGGTCACGGAGGTGGACGACGGCAATTTTGAGCCAAAGGCGCCCGAGGAAGCGCGTCGATGCTACGGCAATCAAATAGGCTGCATCGTACGGACAACCGCCACCATCAATGATGAGAAACTACCGAAGATAGAAAATATGAGGAGTTCCCTCCTAAAGAAGTTTCACCAGATATTCTTGTTCCCGGGCCGGAATGAGAAGGATTATGAAGATCCAGATGAGGACCCGGCAATGAAGAAGATAAACAAACACGCCATGACCAAGTTTAGCAACGCGTTGGCCGCCTGAAAAAATCGAGTAAAAGCAAAGATCATCGACAAGAAGGAACCCTACTCCGAGATTGTAAAGGATAATCCGACAATCACGGAAGAGCGGTTTCAAATATTCAAGGAGGCTTGCGAGGCCGAAGCTGTCAAAAAAAGTCTCAATACATGAAGGGGCTTCAAGAGAGGAACATTGGGAGCCACCACCTCAGAAGTCATGGTTACGGCGGAAAGAGGTCCAAATGGGCCAAGGAGGACGCGGAAGCCGCGAGTCTTGGCATCCCAGACCCCTTGGCGGATTTCACTGTCCCGCAGGACCGTGATGTCCTCCGGGCCCAGCACCGTTGGGACCCAGTGAAGAAGGTTTACGAGACAACACCAGTCATTACGGAGTTCATGAGACTGCTGGTAATTTTAGTTTCTGATCAATTCGACTACACACGTTAGTCATATTTGTAAATGATCCTTGTGCCTTTTGCAGAGAGAGCAGCACCGGATTGCGGCCGAAAGCGACTCGCCGTCTGAGGCATTGGCGACGCCCAAGTGGGACACTCCATTCAACCGGGCGTTGAACATATTGAAACGACAACCAGTGGATACTCGACCATCGTATGGACGCGTGCACGGTGTCGGAGACGGCGCCACGTGGAAGAAGTACTACCGTGAGACCACGGAGGAGAGAAAGGAAAGACGGAGGTTAACTGAAGAAAACATCGACAAGAAGGTTGAGATTGCGGTTGAGAAGAAATCATCTCAGACAGTCGCAAAAGCGGTAGCTGCCGCAAAACAGGTGGTTGCAGATTTGTCTACTTCCTTGGTGACGGGCGTTATCACTTGGACAAGGCAAAATCCAGAAAAAAATGCAGAGGACTTTCCCCTTGCCGACTTCTTGGGGAGCAGCTCGACTAGCGTTGCACCAGCACCGGCTCCCGCACCGGACGTGCTCGGTGGTGCTTCGTCTGACGCCCTCACGGTATCTGTCACACCGGCCCCCTTCAATATAAATGTATAATCTCCCGTTTCCATTGCCTTTCGGATGTCTCACGTCGCATACTTTTCTTTGCAGGCCGACGAAACCTCATGCACCATATTGTACACCATCGGCGCCCAGAAGGTGGACGTGGGGAAGGCGACGATAATGAAGCCGAAGGAACCATTGTTCCATTGCCGGCCGATCCCCCCGAACGTCTTCAAGGTTTTCGTGGCCAGTGTCAAACCAGGCCACGAGAATTTGCCTCCTCCAATACTAGTGGGGGATGACGACTGGACACCGCGGCGACTTGGTGATTGTTGCAATGGGTGGGTCCTGTTGTGGCCAAAGAGTCTGCTTCGTCTGGAGGCGGTCGAGAGCACACCCACGAGCCCGCAGCCTCAGCAAGGTATGAACATCAACACCCCACCTACCCAATTAGCGTCGGGTGTCGGGTTGGGTGATAGCGGACGGGGTAAGGAGGAGGCTCCATTAGTCGCTGATGACGTCGCCATGGATGAGGATGAGGACGACGATGGCGCTGAACAGTATGTATATACTGGTGCCTCCTCAGGGTTTGAGCGTCATGAGTCGGTGTCTGAATTGTCGTCTCAACGTATTATGGACGACCTTCCGATAGTAAAGAAGTCTAGGAAGAGAGCGAGGAAAGGCAAAAAAGCTGATTCTATGATCCAGCCGCCTCAGCAGCCTCGGCTTCAGGACCGTATAGATATCCCCGATGCAGATAAATGGCATATCCCCGGTCAACCAATCCTACCTGCAACAGCGCTACGGGCGAGATTCGGCGATCTAAGGAGACTTCATGACGATGTGTTGCGGGTAGAGAAAGGCCTCATCGCCTCGAAAGATCCAGGATACCCACTCTACGTGGTTAACGTTCCGCGGCAAATGTCGTACGTCGACAGCTCCGCGGATAAGTTCTTCCTCCGATTCGATCACATATTCGACATGTTTCACGTGAAGAAGCTGGATTTTACGTTTTCCGCCTTTATGCCTTGCACATAAACTACATCATCGGGGTTGAGCAGATATCTCATATCTGTGTCGCTGACCCGTACTACATGCACGAGGGCTTCTTGGGAGTCTGCGCAAAGCACCGTGAATACGCGAGGGATTACATCGTCAGTTTCATGCTCACCAATAAGTACAAGGAGGCGATTCTCGTGCCTTATCATCCCGTGTAAGTCATCCGCGCTGCTATCCTTCCTTCGATTTCAATCATTCATTTGCACGGTGGAGGCTAATTAATTTGAGGTGTACTTATTTTGCGCAGCGGCGGGCGCGCCGTCCTCATCATCCTCTACCCCCGATTCTCCCACGCTCTTTACTTGGACTCGTCAAAGAACATTCACAAAAAGGATTACACCCACATCAAGGATGTTCTCGATAGTGCTATGTTTTACTACCAAGCAGGGGGTGGAAAGGTCAGGGACAAGAAGAGAAGGGGCGGCAGGGTCGCCTTCGGCCATAAGACCGACTTCTGCTGCATCCAGCAACCAAACGATTCTCTTAATGATGGATTCTATGTCCTACACCACATGCTGGAGTACAGACGGGATCACCAGAACCTTCGCACGTCACCTAGATCCGGCAATGCCCATATTCTGCAATGGGCAAAGGACATAGGAGATATCGAGGATCATCAACTTCGAGCTGAGTTCTATAACATCCAGCGCGAACTTGCCCAAATCATCATGAAGGAGGTCGTCGGAAAAACAGGGATGTTCTACGGAGAAGGACAAATGTCGCGGGAATACGTCCGAACATGGATAGCCTCTCAGCGTCTCGACATGAAGCCTTTCACTAAGCTCGGGGACTATCTCCCTGACTTGGATGGATGGAACGACATGTTGGAGTGATTGTCGATATATGACAATGTGTCCATTTAGTCCATACTTTCTGTATGACAAAACTTTGAGTTATGCACGGTGAAACTATATTTGTGATGTAATTAAACCGACCTCCTCCTCGACTAGCGAAAATCACTCTAGTTAGGTCATTTTGGGGTACGATGAACTTTGTTATTTATGCTTATGATATGTTGTTTCTATTTTTGCCAAGTCTGTCTCTTTCTGTTGCTCAACTATATATGTTACATATCATCGACTCATGTGACGATGCAGGTGCATAGATCATAGATGGCGAAGAAGTGCTATGCCAGGAGTATATATACGAGATGTGGCCGGAGTGTCAGGCCCAGGTGTACCGGTTTCCGGTTTCCGAACGACAGGCAGTAGTTAGTTTAGGTTCATGCTAATGCGAGAGAGGGATACGAACTCATGTACTCAAAGTGATAACTCTTCTCGCGTATATCATTGTTTAGATGGATGACGATGTATTTGCAAGTAATCGAGACTTGTATCGCTATTTTCAAGATGATGACGAGAGACCACTTTGTGTTGGATGATGATTATGATGATGACATGATTTGATGAGACTAACTGTATGTATATGCTATGATTACATTTGTATGTGTATGATATGCTAAAGATTATTGTATAAAGCCTATTCAAATACAAAACAAATATGCAGGGAAAAAATAAAAAAACTAGTAGTAGCGAGGGGGGAAATTTAGCAGTAGCGCCGCCTTATCAGTAGCGCTTCCCAGTAAACAGCGCTGCAGATAATATCAGTAGCGCCCTTTTATAAAGAGCGCTACAGCTATTCATGTATAGCAGTAGCGTGGGACAACATGCGCTACTGCTATACGTTAGTTGTAGCGCCTTATTAGTAGCGCCGGTCCCGGCGCTACTAATATGTCCAAAACCCGCGCTACTGCTAGGCTTTTCCCTAATAGTGCCAGGTAGTGGCTTGGATAGGACACCCGGCTTTAGATGTTAGGCTTTGGTGCGATGTCTGTCTGGTATTAGGCCCGGACATTCGGCACGCCTTCATTAAGGGGATAGAAATAGCAACGGTGTTGCCAAGATGATGACTTCAGGCTTATTAATGTATCACCTTGTATGGTTTTTGAATAATTAATAATATGACTGCATGCATCGTTCAGATGCAGAGGCCGGGGATACATCCTCCTTTTCTAAAAAAAAATAAGAAAATGAAGATGGAGGCCGGGATCCTCCTTCATTTAAAAAAAAACCATAAAGATGGAGGCTAGCTAGGTTCATCACTCATCAGATGGAGATGCCAATGTGTGCTGTGTACGTGTACTACTTAATGAAGCTGCCAACGTGTTGGTATTATGATGCAAAGCGGAGGAGCGTCGGCCTCTCATGATGACTGTACCATACATGAGCCATCAATTGTCGGTTGGCAAAACAAGTACGTAGTACGCCATATATTGTAGATACACCGTACATAATGATGGCTAACATTCTAGATGGTCAGCCATCTAGCTACGGACATCAGCCCAGTTTTAGATTGCTTGAACCCGAACAACAAGGATTTATATGACACTACCACAGGCTAGCTACGGAACAAAAAGTTAAAGGACGGATCATGAATGAAATCGTGATCTCGGGAGTGTGAAAGTTAGGCGCACCTTCCGCTGATAGGACGGCCAAAAGCATATTAATTAGCGGCCGCGGTGGTTATGTGAAACTTCTTTTTAGATCGCCCCAGCTCCATCAAATCTGATAGATAGATGGATAGATCTCCAAAGGACCAAACGATGCGTTGGAAGCAGCATCATTATTATTGCACTAGCCAGCACGGGAATGGACAACACGCCGGCGCTAGAACGGGGAGAGAACCCGGAGAGGAGAAACCAGCTCGACTTTTTTAGAGTATTCACGGTGAGAAACCGACTCGGCTTCATTTGGCGCCGAAGCGTACGTACATGTGATGATGGAAAGCACGAGTGCTCGCCAAGGCATAGCCGATTGCACCCATGCATGGTTCCCAGTAGTATACGCGTGCATGTTACTATTTCAGAGAATGTGGAAAAGGAGACCGAAATAGCTTCGTCCTGGGAAAGTTCGTAGGGAAGAATCAAGTGAAAGCAGTACTACGTACTCTGCTGCGATCAAGCCCGCCGCGTGCAATTAGTGTGCCGACCTTTTTGTGATCTCTGAGTAAGTACTCTTTGGAGAGTTGGAGAGGCGGGAGAGGATCTATTCCCCTGCCGGCGGGCGCATAAAAATGCGGACCAATTTTACTAGTTCGGTCCCGAGCTAGCCTGTGATCACTTTTGGAGCACGTACATCGGTAGGGTGGTCCGCAAGGTACAAGTCCTAGAGCCTCCACGAGATTCTCAAGGAAAAGGGCACTTGATCAGAGACAAAGTCGCCTCCGTCACGCCGCGAACCCGACGTGGATATATGCAATTCAACGAACGAGGGTCGCGATCTACTCCTACTTCAGTACGGAGGAGGAGCGTGATGTGCCGTGTGCTGCTACATCTTTTACTTGCACGCCTCGGTCGCTTTTAGCCGCGGCTTACTTTGAGAGGACAGCAAAAGGGAGGGAGGGCATGGAAAGAATGGAAATGAAAATGCACCTAGGTTGCACCCGAAACCACCGCCTTTTTCTAACATTTCCCTCCTGCAGTCCCGCTGCTGATGTTGATGAGATCTCTAACTTTTTTTTTTGTTGTGACGAAAAGAACTGTGCTTTTCTCTTTCTTTACTATATTTTGTCCTTTTTTGTCTGGCTTTCGTTTGAAACAAATGGGCAAAGCCAAAATAAGTTAGGGTATGCTTCTCTCATGTGATGTGTTTTGGGCTTGAAGACAAATGTGGGCCAATCCAGCTTTGGTCCCGTCCAGGCCCAACCTTTTTCCTTTTTGCAAATGGACTAATTTCATAGGCAGCAGCCAGGAGGGTGCGCCTATGTATCGCTTTCACGCGAGTGGTAATGCAAGCCACACTGATGTAGCGCCTCCTCCGCCTGCTTTAGGGCCAGCATGTGATGTGTTTACACAGGAACATTACTGGAAAGGGCAAAAGGGAGCCCCATGATTCGAACCCTGGTTGCCTCGCTAGGAGCGGGTACAGTTAGCTATCGGGGCTAGCGCATGGGATGTGCTGTAACAGATCGTATCTAGAAAATGATTATCATGTACACAAAAATATATATACAGAAAAATACAAATGTGTATGAAAAGAGTTGTTCACATTTTTTCAAAATGTCAATGACGCATTTGAAAAATGTTAATCTTCTATTTGAAAAATGAAAACCAAGCATTCGAAAAATGTTCATTGTGTATTAAAAAATTACTCTTGCATATGTGAAAAATATTAGTCAAGCACCTAAAAATATTAAATGTGTATAGAAAAAATGTTGATCATGTATTAAAAAATGTTAATATTGTATTTGAAAAATATTAATCAAGCATTTGATGAATTTTAAATGTGTATTCAAATACTGATGATCATGCAGTAAAAGAAACTTGTATTTGAAAAATATTGATCAAGCATTTAATAAATGTTTATAATGTGTATGGAAAAAAGTTGACTGCGTATTTAAAAACTGTTAATCAAACATTAAAAAATGTTAATAATGTGTATGGAAAAAATGTTATCCATGTATTATTAAAATGTGAATCTTCTATTCAAAAAATGTGAAATGTGTATAAGAAAACTGAATTAGATATGTACCAAAACATGTACAATGTGTATGGAAAAAAGAAGACATAAAAATATATAAGTTTTTAGAAAATGATAATCATGTATTTAAAAAATGTTAACTGGTATATAAAAATGTTTCTGATGTAAACGAATATTTTTGAACGTGTATGCAAAAAAATTAACATGTGCTGGACAAAAAAGTAAGCCAAAGAAAATGAAAAATAAATAAACAAAAATAAAATAAAAAATAAATAATTAGAACAAAAGAAAAGAAAGATATAAACAAAGAAAACCAAAGTATAATGAAGGACGAAATAAAACAAGTGAAAAATAAATTTATATTGAAGAATCAAAGTCAGAATAAAATCGGTGAAGAAAAAAGGAAAAGAAAGAAACAAAAAAAGACAAGAAAAAGTAAAAGAAAAGAAAAGAAACATTGAAGATCGATAAATAATGAAGTAAACCGGTTGAAAACAATAAAATCGGAGAGAGGGAAAAAACCCAAAGAAAACTATTGAAGAAATATAGAAAACCAAAAGAATAAGAAAAGGATGAAAAGGAAAAAAAACCTACACGGACTAGAGAAGCAAATGGGTCGAATGAAGCGAGGGTAGCTGTGGGCGAACGAAATGGGTTTGGCTTGTACTGTAGCAAGCGGGGAGGAACCTTCTGCAGGCCGGTCATACATCTCGCTATAAGCGAGATATAGCCCTAGTGCAACCGCCAAGAATTTTCACGAGTTCCCCTCGTCATGCAACGAGGTGTGGAAAACCCTCCATCTTCGTGGGTGTATAGAAAAGTTTTATTTGCGCGGTTTCTTCTGTTTTCATCGGCGACGTCTTAGCAGTGGGTGCGGTGTCGACAAGAATAATGGAACTCTACTTTTTCATTTGATGTGGCGAAGTGCCACAAAGCCAGAGAGTTTGTGTCTCTGCGAGTTTGGTGTGCCCGATCTTGCAGATTTTAAGTTTATGTCCATCAAACGCGTTTACGATTATATGATGAGTTTTTTTTGTGGGAATGATGAGTTTTTTTCATGGGAAAACTTTCGATCTATTCATCTATAATCATGGCAATACAACAAACACGAGAAATAATAAAAATTATATAATATATTTGTGTTAGTGCTCTATATCTCTTTTGTTGGTGCAATCCGTTGTAATTTTCGAGTCATGCTTTGGTGTTTTTATTGAGGATGGATCCTGTGGTTCGACATCCTGTACTTTTACGGGACATTCAACGCTCATGGCTTCCCATCCTTTACAATGGGCGACACAAGAGGGTTTCTGAAATTTATGAAGCTCATCAAGTTCGTTAATAGTGGTGTCGCTATTCTGGTCTGAATGCAGTCTTTTTACTAAAGCCTTGACAGTCTTTTGTGTTGAAAAAATAGATACCACAAAGAAGACAGTTCTCGGAAATTGCATTTGTAGTTTTTTAGATCTGTGGTCCGAAGCATTTGTACCTGTAGTTTCGTCGAGTTTGACTAAAATTACGGGATATTCTGAAAACAATCAGGAGCTACGCTTATTTCTCATCTAAAAAAATCACATGTCGCCTAACATAAATTTTATAGGAAATTCCACCTTTTATCCATTGCAAGTTTGTGTTAGTGTTTACCTCATTAAAGAATCTAACATGTTTTGCCCTTATACTAGATCAATGAATGCGCCGTCGGCTATGACGATAGAATGATAGGAATTTATATGTCGAAAATAAAATAAAATTATGAAGTGCGCTCGTTCTTTTCAATGTAGAAATGTAGTGGCATTAGACCAAATGTTTCTTTTTTCAAGGGCAAGGCTACAAAGGACACACCTATTCACTCTTTTTTTTCCAAAAGCAAGCACGACCATATCGATTGCATTTTTTTTTGGAAATCGATTGCACTATCGGTTGTCTTCCCCGAGCGCCTCGACTGGACCTCTAGCGAATAGTTTTTTTAAGGAGCGCAGATAAATGGGCGGAGAAATCATGCCCAGTTTACCTAAGGCCTCGGTTTCGTCTTCTGCAGCAGCAGCCCATGAAGACAGCTGGGCCATTAATTAAAAGGAGACAAAAAGATCGCTATATACACCAAATTTGACGACCAGACCTAAAGAGCAAAAACATGCTGAGTAGCCCAGTCTCGACTCTTGTCTGCTGGTCTCCTCAAGCAGCTTCAGCGCCGCCTTTCAAGTTCAGAAAGGCTGCGGAGATGGAGGCTGACACAAACCTGAAGACTTCAGTCTGATTTGTGTTGCTCTAGTTTCGGGTCTGCGTGCCGCCTGATCTATTCAAAGATCTGTATTTCGGTTTCCCTTTTACTCATAGTGCCGTTTAAGGCTGAACTGCTCCTCTAAGTGAGCTGCTGTATAACTGGAGAACGCGTTTTTGGTTTATGCTGAGTAATGGAACCGGGGAGAAGAACCTCCCTGTTCATCTAGAAAATTTGACGACCAGAAATGCTCAAATCAGAAAATGAGCAGCCAGAAATGAGACGGCCTGAGACGACATGGATTAGGTCTGGTTTTACTGTTTTAAATTGTTACACATTTCTATGCTATGTTTTTCAAATTCATGAACATTTTTTGAATAAAAGAAAAATAACTCACATTCATGATTCTATTTAAATTTTAACATATTTTTTGAATTCCAGGCCACTTTTTAAATTTTCTTTTTTTTAAGTCTGGGATTTTCCAAATTTATGAACATTTTTTCAAATCAAGGAACAATTTTTGAATGGGATGCTGCGAGGTGAATGGGATGCTCGCCCACTGCATGGGCAAGGATGGGGACGGGTTGCATAGGACCTGGCCGAAAGCTGATGTGTTTTTCGCACGTGTCCAAATTTTCACGATGGAATGACATTTGCAGAGGTTTGGAGAAAAAATCGATGCTCTAGAAAGATTGTTTGACGAAGCATTTTAGAGAACCAATTTTGTTCTTTTTGCCGAGACCTCCATGAATGGCATTTCATCACAAAAATTTCATGCATGTGAAGCACTTCATCGAGGTTTCTGGCCATATATTTTTCTGAATTTTTTTTTTGATTTTACAGTTGCATAGGGTTTATGTGAGCTCGAGGTCATAAGAGCACTTTTGGCTGGATCGGAGGTCTCCTCGCAAATAGCATATACTGGGTCGTGTATGTTTACTTGTGCTCCAAATTTTATTTTTGAGCAACATTTGTGCTCCAATTGTGTACATGGCAATAATATATGTTATGGCCCGATAGAGAGAATGCAGTTACTGTGTTCGTCCTATTACTACAAATGTTGGCCCGGCAATGATCTTGTCGCGGGGACCATAATGCAAACTCCATTTCCTGCACTTGCGCCTGATAAATTGGAAGTGGTACTAGTACGAATAATCAACAATTCGATCGAAGCTCTAAAGACAAATTCAACCGGTTCCCCTCAAAGAAATGGAATAGTATCTCCCCCGATCGAACCTTTGACGAACCAATCAACTCAAAATAATCAACCACAGTATCTTTTCTTCTAGAAACTTGGTTTAATTAGCCCAATGATATGCTCTGATTAGTTTAGTCTGCTGGCTTCCGATTGTATTTCTGTTCCTTAATTAATAAAGCTCCGAGATGATTCACCAAAAAAAACTATTTATATGCTAACGTGACGGTTAGTCGAAAAAGTATCCAGCTAGCCGCCACCTTTTAACAAGTCTGGGCATAGAGTAACCGCATTGTCAGGCCTTCCTGAAGGATCTTCGAAATGGTTGACCATGGATAAATTAGTCAATCTGGCTATCCAGGACACCTGGTGTTTGTACCTTACAATTAACCTATTTTTTAGAATAATATATATACTAGTTAATCTTATATGCAACATATATATGGTCGTGGCGCCGTGCAATTGGGCGAGCACACATGCTTGCGTCTGCGATGACGATTTCGAATTTAGTCAACTGATTGATACTCGTCGAACTTTACAGTGCATAATCCAGTTTAAAAATAGCTTTGCGATGCTCGGTAAATAATTCATTCAATTTATTCTACAGGTGTACCAGATTCGTATCTGGGGTAGTCTCAAACGATCATGATTCTGGACTCGGACAAAACCACAAAAGAAAACTACTATAGTCAAACCTCAGAATGATGATTGGACAAAAGAGTTTTCTGGTGGTCTTGGTGCATGCCATGGTGTTGCTTTTATTCCATCTTGGTTACTGGTGGTTGCTTTATTCTATCTTCAGAACAGATCCAACCCTCAGGTTCTGGATTTATAGCAGCCGGTGACCATGTTCTGCAAGTTCGCCGGGTAATTTGCAATAGGAAATCCCATGTTCGTAACATGCTCTTCTTTGGAAGAAAAAATGGGGTACACGTTGGTCCACTACATGGCACGAAGCAAGCATGTCCGTGCATTCACAAATGTTCGAGGGAGTGCTGGGTATTCCTCTAGCAAAAAGCTACTCCTTCCTTTTCACAAATATAAGATATCCTAACTTTTTTAAATTAGATGTATGTAAACATGTTTTAGTATGTCTATTCACTCATTTCAATCTGTAAGTAGTTCATATTGAAATATTCAAAACATATTATATTTATAGAGGGAGTAAATGACAAGTTTGGAGAAAACTCATAATGCCTTGCTCTGTATTAGGGGTTGGGACCGTTCCACTTCTTAAAATTTAGCTTTGATCTTAAAAACGCAAGCCAAACGGGATAGATCAACAATGTGCCGCTAAAAAAAGCTGGAATCTAGGGTACAACTCCCTGCTTTTCATGAAATTCTTCAAGGGGTTCCAAAAACTCTAGTTTGAAAAGTCCTTGTGAAGTTGGGGCAAAATTATCCATCACTGCCACTGGTAAGTGGATACCCCTTCGTTTTCTACCCAATTTGCAAACTGACAATAGACATTTCCCACCATTTTTTATCATTCTTAAAGTTGTAGCTAGCTGTAAGCATTAGTAGAAAAACGACCTTATGTTCACCTCGGTAGTCCCCGTTCGTTTACGCTCCGGAACTAATGTGACGTGGTGGGCCTTTGATCCCGGGTCATGACGAACTGGCACTAGGGGGGGGGGAGGGAGGGAGGGGGGGGGGGGCTTTGGTCCCCACCCTTTAGTGCTGGTTGGTGAACCGGGACTTCTCTATGGTGGAGCTGCAACTCCTGAACTGCTCTAACGGGGCTGGTTTTGATGGGGTGGAGTAGTCATAAACATGTCCTGGAAGCATTTTTTTTGTGTTGACTCTCTTATTATTATTTTGGAAAACAGAGAAGAAAAAAATCCAGCCTCTTCAGCAGCTGATGCACACGGCCTTTTATTATTGCAGAGTGTCAACATCCAAATAGTGTGAAAACAAAAGGCATAAAAAATACATACAAGGATAGCCTATAACAAACTGAAAGAAAGATCATAAAATACTCTCACGCTTCAGTAATCCGGACCACCGTGCAAAAGTTGGACATATCCCCAGCAACCGATCCCTATTGGTTGCATCTAAAATTCATGAACTCGCACACCCCCGCACGTTGGAGATAGGATCACGAGCGGATCCAGTTGGTAGTTCTGTAGATAGCCTAAAAAATAAAAAGGAAGCTCTCATGATGTTAATTAAAAACACAACCATTTCTATAGTTACTTATAGCTCATACTCTCACTCGGATTTTAGCCTTAAGTTTGGGATGGATCGCTGTCAACCAATTCTCGAGCATATTCATGGCTAATCTTATCCACTTGTGATAAGAATTAAACCGAGCATTTCTACAGTTACATATAGCTCATACTCTCACTTTCACTCGGACTTTGACAACTGAGCACTAGCTGCATGGTCGGAGTGAATTGAGAGGTTGTTTGAATTGTGACTATCTTTGCCATATATTGGGGCTGTTTGGTTTCCAGCGACACCTTACCACACTTTGCCACGCCTAACCTTAGGCAAGTTCGACCAAGTTATGTAGGTGTTTGGTTCTAGCCACACCTAAGGTAAGGACACTTGCCTTAGTTGAGTTGCTCAAATTGTTAGCCACACTTTGACTTGTCTAAGGGAATCTTGCCACACTTTTTGTGTCTATAACATGTGGGGTTCACTGCTCATAAAAAAATCTTTGCTTTAGATGTGGCTAGAACCAAATACCTACATAACTTGGTCAAACTTGCCTAAAGTTAGGCGTGGCAAAGTGTGACAAGGTGTGGCTGGGAACCAAACAGCCCCTGAATACATGGCTAATCTTACTCACTTGTGATAAGAATTAAACTATTTGAAGCTGAAATTTCCAGAACCATTTCAGTTTAGGAAAAAACACATCATTTTTTGGGTATGGTGGCAACAACTCTGCAACCTTTTTCACCCGAGTTTTTTGTTTTTGTTTTGCGCCATCTCTAGCCACCTTGCACACAAATTTTTGATCAACTCACTAGCTCACCGCACTTGCTAGTAGCCACTGAACAGATAAGCTAAACCCCCCAACAAGAAAAAGAACAAATGGATACAGATAAGCAAAAGGACGAATGTTTGGATGCTCTTTCCAACGGTGAGACCTCTCCCAATGCATTGGTGTCAAGGTGGGATGCTAAGTGCATTAAAATGCTTAACAACTAATGCCCCCAATGCATTGGTGCTTAGGTTTTGTAGTTAAGCCTCCTCTATTTAATTGTTTAGTAATAAAACTCCTTCATGTATTGGTTGGTAGTCTTTTTGCCTAGGTTCACGTGCTTAGCATTGGTTTTTATTGAGGTCACCATAATGCTCTCTCTCTTCTTTAATTGCTTTGCCACATCATTTTTCTGTCTATATGGCATCCTTAGCACCTGTACATCGTGGAGCACTGGGAAGGAGCTAAAAGGCACGACACAGTACGTAGCACTGGGCCGGATATATATGCATGCGGCCATGCAGTAGCATGTTGCCCAGCAGCATGCATATCTCAGATATCTGAGCCGTGAGTGATGGTCGAGTCACAATTACAACACGTGCTATAGCTAGGCAATTCGGAATCATCGTAGGCAGGAACCAGGCAAAGTGGTCGTGCTTTTGGGCCGTTTTTTCTCTGTACGTGTTGTGGCCGGATTTGCTGCCCAACTCTAGCCCTGCTTTCTTCCACTGTAGAGTGTACTAATTTGCATGTCTGTCTGCTCAGTGGCCTTTCCTTTTTCCCATTGCGCACGTGTGCGACTTTGATCCGAATCCCCGGGCGGCAAACGTCTCGTCCTTGTCCCGACACCTGCACATATAGCTGAGCTTTGCTGTCAGCCGCTGGGCATTCTCACCGTCGATGAGCACGGCCGTCGATGAGCTGGGTCATGGGTCGTCAACTCATCCATGGAGAACCGACCGAGAAGTGACAGGTCACTACTTTTTCACTGTAGCCCATGCGTGGCTAGTCGTTATCTACAGTGGAAAGTTAGATTGAACATGCGTGTCAGATCAGTTGGTTCGGAGTAAGTGGCCGGCCAATGTTCCAACTTCCAAGTGCAGCTGTTTCATCCATTTCTCTTGAACAGATATGTGATGTGCAAGTGCCCATGGCTGGCGTGACGGAATACCGACGTCGTCACGTCCGCTTCCAACTTGAAGCGCCCATGCGTGTCAGATCAGTACATGTTTATATTCGGTGATATCTCAAGTAATATTCCAGATGTGAAGCTCGGTACATTTCGTACCATGCTTGCATGCATGCATGCATGCATGGAAAGCGCATAAATATGCATGATGCGGTGCTCGAGATTAGTTCAGCACTCAGTTGTACGTAAGACGACGTCGGTTTTTAGAAAGAATGTGATACATAGGAACAAGATGCCAATATAATCAGCATACTATATGCGTAGCATATCGTCCATTAATCTCGATTGGGGTACACATATCATAAAGGACATACTACACGAACCGGCATGCAGTTTAGCCACACGTACACATGTCATATGTAGGGGCTAGCGCTCATACATGCATGAGTTATTGTCATCAGATAAATTATACACGCTGAAAGACGCGGCTAATTAGTTAACTATTATTTATTTCCAGTTCCAGGGACGGCTTGGCCCTTGAAGCCCTCCAGCTGCGCCTTGCCCCTGGGCCCGTTCTTCCTTATGTACACCCTGTACTCGTCGAAGGTCATCGGCGGGTAGAGGGGCGGCCGGTCCGGCGTCACCAGCTCCGGCGCCGGCGCTATCGGGACGTCGCCCTTGGGGTTGTAGAAGAGCGCGAGGGAGATGCGCTCCTCCTTGGCGTTCACGATCACCCGGTGCTCCACGCTCGTGTACACTGAGTTGCTCAATATCTGCAAAATTAGTGAGCATATATAAGTGACTCTCGTACAGCTGCTAGCTTGTTGACGCCATGCATGGAGCGTTCATGGCTTGTGCACATGGAATGTCTATGCCGATGAATTAATTGTCCGTGCCGTGCATGTGCGCTCTTGTTGTTGGGTACATGGCTCGTGGTGTGACTGTGATCCACCGGCCAGAACATGCATGAGTGTATGTCTGAGGGATGTACGTAGTTGCTTCGGAAGACAAAAGTACGTATGCAGTGCCGTAATGGAGTGATCACAATAATCGGCGTATTTTATGGCCGGCCGGCCACCGTCCATGCATGTGGCGCGCGAGCTCTCATGCCGGCTAGTCCGAGTCAACTCCAGGAACGGCTTATTTAACTGCTGACCGTGTGGCTAAGAGATCCGTCCGATCGGCTTTGCTTCTCGAAGCCGAACGGCACATGGATACATGATTGCATGCATGCACATGCACGATAACTGGACGTACGATGAGTATATACCTGGATCTGGTCGCCGACGTTGACGATGAAGGCGTCGTCGCGGACGGGCTGCACGGTGACCCACTCGCCGTCGGCGCGGCGGACCTGCAGGCCGCGGACGTGCTCGTCGGCGAGGAGCACGGTGAGGACGCCCGGGTCGGAGTGCGCCGAGAGGCCGAGCGTGAGGTCCGGCTGCGGGCACCGCGGGTAGTAGTTGGCGCGCAGGCACGCGCCGCACTCCGCCCCGCCGAACGCCTCCTGGAACCTCGCCTCCTCCAGCCCCAGGCTCGCCGACAGCACCTTCATCAGCACCTCGCACAGCCTCGTCACCTCCCGCCCATACTCCTCCGACACCTCTCTGAAATACAATTGCACATGCATATAAGTACGTTTAGTGACAAACAATTCATGATCGAATGTAAAAGTCTTAGCATGTGTACGTAGTACTGTCTTTTTTCTAGCTAAAAGACGAAAATGACATTCTGTTAACTTGTATTGTACAGTCTTTGAAGTGCGTACAGACAAAACAGTGACTCGGCACGTGTGGAATTGTCATTTTTTAGGTCAACCGGGTACGTCCGTCTGTTGCTATGCTTAGCTGTCAAGCTTGGAATAGTAGTCGTTACACTCTTGCCGGCCGGCCCTGACGCTTTTGCATGAAAGAACCTTTCGCCTACTTTCCGTCCCATGCACGTGTAGAATTTCATATATATATATATATATATATATATATATATATATATATATATATATATATATATATTGTTACTATTTATCATCCAGGGTGCAGAATAAGTTATTTTTCACCCGAGGTAATCTTATGATCATTCTATAATTAAATTATGTTTGAAATTCAAATAGTTACATTCCTATTGATTCACTACGTAAAATTTAACATAAAAAATAAAAATATAAGTTATAAGACAAGAAAATTTGCAGTCTATGTGTATTTTATACTATGTTTTTACCTTTGTAATTCTACATAACATAAAATATTTTTTACAGCGATTATATATTATCTTACGGTCTCTTTTTGCGTCAGAAATACGACAAAACTTACGGAACGTAAAATTACGGTGCATTGATGGTAAAATAGAGGGGGGTGAAGAATAACTATTCCTCACCCAGGGTGACGAATAGCGTGATATATATATATATATATATATATATATATATGTTGACAAAGGTGCACGAAATGAATCCCCTTTTGTGGACACCATGTTTTTTAAGTAACAATGGCTATTACGTCTACCGTCTAATTGAACCGCGATCAATACATGTTTTTTTCGCGTCTACATCGACTGCAATCAGTACATACTTACGTATCAATGTACTGCTTCCAAAATCTGATCATAAGTTTTTTGTGGAGATTGAGTTAGAAATATTTGGACATGGCAGGTGGTATGTCACTCCAGCTCATATACATATTCTATTTGTTGGTTATATATTGTTCTCCCTAGCCCAGTGCATGGTAGGGGTGTTGTGATATGTTCATGTTGATTGCCCTTCAATTCTCTCCAGGAACGAATTCTGGTACTCCTTCCGATCTATATTAGTTGCCACGGATTTAGGATAATTTCAGCAAAAAATTATACTAATTAAAGTTGCGACAATTAATATGGATCAAAGGAGGTATTTTTATATGCATGCGTAGTGTGAATGCTATTTTTTAACCCATCTCTCAACCAATAGATAACCATATAGGTTCCGAGAATTTCCAAGCGCGCCTTCTGAACCGTGACGGAGGGAGTACTACTAGACGTTAGACTTAATTAAATTCCCCGTCATGGCAGGCTTATAACTAATTTCAAGGGAGATTAAATCACTACAAAAAAGTTATATTTTTGTCCTTTTAGAATTTACCACTTTGAACTTGAAAACACAACTCTGGCCACTATTTTGTATTCGACTATAATTGTTAAAATCCAACTAAGCCGTGTTTCACGAAAGTGTAGTGATTTAAGTCCAATTTACGCATATTAAGTACAAGATACTGACAGCCAAAGTTCTTAAATTTTGAATTAGTCAAGTTTAGACCTCGCAAAAAAAGGAATTAGTCAAGTTTGGGAGCTGCAATGTTTGTACAACGGTGTTTGTCAAATTTCTAGCTAGTAGGATCAATGGTCGCCGTGTAATTACTTCTCAGCTGTCGAGCGAGGGCACCATAAATGCAGATCAATCAGCACATGCGCAAGTAGTAGCCACTAGCCACTAGCCAGGAAGAATCGTGTGGAAAATCAAAAGGCGGGGATCATCGGGATTCGGGAACATACTTGCAGATGGCGGGGTTGGTCGGCCAGTACTTATCCGGGCTCTTGGCGGCCTCCGGCGCGAGGTGGAGGAAGTAGTAGTCCCCCCAGTCGAGGGGCCCGCCCTTCTGGACGCCGACGCGGCTGCCGTACCCCTCGTACGTCCGCGGCTGGTTCGCGTACTGCTGCTTGGCCGAGATGGGCAGCCGGAAGAAGCCGCGCCAGGCCTCCCGCACCGCGCGCATCAGCTCCGGCGCCACCCCGTGGTTCACCACCTGGAAGAACCCCCAGTCCCGGCACGCCGCCGCCACGGCCTCGGTGATCAGGCCGTCGATGCGGCCCTCGCCGGCCGCGAGCAGCTCGCCGAGGTCGATGACCGGAATGCTGTCGTCGGAGGGCTCGCGGAGGACGTTGTCGCCGCCGGCGGCCAGGTGCTGCTGCGCCGGGCGGTCGCGCGGCGGCTTGACGTAGCAGCCCGGGATGGCGGCCAGGCCGCTCTCCGCGACCGCCTGCACGCGCACAATCGGCTCCGGCCACTCCTGCATGCAGTCCGCCATCGCTGCGTGACACCTGCCTATGGAACAGTGAAAGAGTGAGTAAAAGTGGGCACAGAAAAAGGCAACCCGACGGCTATGCAGTATGCACACGCACACCGGCTGCCGGCCCGAGCCGCGTCTCGGCACATGCACGCAAAGCAGACGAACACGACGGGAACATAGCTAGCTAGCCAATTAAACGAGGAGAGGAGAGGAGACGGATGGAAGAATTAAACGGCCGGGGACAAAGCACGAGCACTGCTCATGGGAATGCTACGGATGGCCGACGACGTCTCGTGGCTGGCCGATCTCGATCCTGCATGGCAGCGATGGCGAGAGGAAGGCATGGGCAGCCACTAGCTAGCTTGATGGTTCATGGCGCTACAGCCATTACACACGGTGATCGACTAGCAGGAGGACACGAGCTACCCCACACGGGATCGAGAAGCTGGGAAAGGTACGTACGATCGACGAGCTGGACCGGAGACAGTTAAGCCGCGATCGAGTGTTGTGCTCGAGCTTGGACGAACTGCTGGGACTGTGGAATGTGCGCCTCGGCTGCTTAACTCTTCGCTGAGCCGGTGCTCGACGGGGGTATATATAGGACAGGGGAGAGAGAGATAGAGAGATTAAAGCCCGGCCGGATCAGCCGCAAGCTCTTGCGGTTTGTTTAATTTGTCTTTTCCATGGAGGAACGGCGCCTCAGCCGATCTGATGTGGGTGGCCGGCCGGCCGCAGCGCGGGCGAGGCAGGGGCCCAGACCCAGACCGGAGCGGCGGGAGGGAGAAACGTGGTTTTTGTGGGGGAATTGGGGATTCGTTCGCCGTCGAGCGAGATGGGGGCCGCCAAGCTCGATGGCGACCGGCCGGCCGGGAGAGGAACAACGCAGCTGGCGATACCGCGCTGCAAGCTAGGCTCCCGCTCCATCGGATCAAACTTGATTAAATGTTGTTCAACTCACGGCAGCAGTCGCACGAACGGGCCAAACAATTTGTGCCGCCACGTTTTGAGATTTGACATGACGAAGTCAAAGCGTACAGTGACTACTTAGTAGCACCCCATTAACAAAAATAGATGAAATGATATCGTTGAATTTTTTGAGATTGGTCGTATGATCAAAATCAAAATAGTACCACTAATTTTATTATTATTATTATTATTATTATTATTATTATTATTATTACTATTACTACTACTACTACTTGAACGGGGCATAATCCATTTTCGTTAGCTGGATAACGGAAATACAACGCTGATCCAAGGGATCTTCAGGAGACAGGCAAGGGGAAAACGAGTTCAACGCATCGTCGGGAAACTCACTGAGGGTGCTTGCAATCGAAACACCGACTGCAGGACGAAAATTCGACGACTATCACAAAAAACTTTTACCTAACAGAAGCCTAAGAGCATCTCCAACAGGCGTCCAAAAAGAGCTCCGCGCATTAAAAGTTTAGTTTTTTGGGCGCCGGGCAGTTCCAGCAGAAGCTGTAGCGCTAAAAGTTTTTGGGCGCGCGCTGAAAAACGCTATCGCGCGCAGCATATTTTGGGCGCCGGATTGCGCGCGCTTCACAATTTGCATTGTCTGCTTTTTGGGCGCGCGTTTTGGGCGCCTGCCAAAGCAAAGTTGATACCGGCGCATTAAAAATGGTACAGAGGCGTGCTATAACGTTTATTAGGCGTGGAATTTTTATGCGGCTGTTGAAGATGCTCTAAAGCTCACGTAGGAGCAGATAGTTCAGTGCCCATGCAGGAGCAGACAGTAAAAGGGAGTCGAACAAAACAAACGGATGGCTGAGAAGAGCGTGCTTTGCTGACAACATCCAGTAACTCCAAAGCAAATCCGCTCGTCGCAAAACTCCTCATGCGCAGCCGCACAGATCCTCATTGTGCTAGTGGTGTTCTCTCTAAGCATCTCGCGCCACACTCCAGGGCACCTTGGTCTTCCTTCTTTAGTAAACCTGCCCATTATATTGACATAGGAGGAAAACACAATTTCAAATGATGTTCTAGGGTGCTTGAATTCACATGTCGCTCGGTTACGGCAATTCCAAATTGCCCAACAAACCGCAACCAATCCAACCGTACAGAGCTTCTCACCATCACGTAAGAACATGTAACACCAAGAGAAGAACTGCCACAAGTTATTAGGACAAAGCTCAGTTTCAAATACCGAACCCATTGTATGCCAATGAACTCTCGCAAATTGACAAAGAAAAAACAAGTGTTGAGCAGTTTCCTCTCATTACAAAAAGAACATTTTGGGTTGTCAGCTCAATTCGTCCTTTTCATAACATCCCAACATCTTGAAAAAGTTGCCAAAGGAAGATCTAAATGTTTAAAGGGAATTTTGCTCTCCAAGTCCATTTAAAGTCACAGCCAACAATATTTCTTTCAAGATATTCGTAAAACAAATTTAGTAGTAAAAGTCTTCAGAGCCAAGGGGCCAAGCCAATTGATCAGCCCGGGTGTTAAGATTTAAACCAGCAACATTAGAGAATACTTCATCCCATTGGTTACTCAAGGGAGGTAGAGACGCCTTCTAAAAAGGGCATTCGGTGGCATGTTGACTCCTAGTGAGTGTTTGCAAAGTAGTGTTATCAACTATGTTAGCAACATTATGTTTTTTTTTGGCGACAAAGTCTAAGGTCATATATTAAGTATCACATGCGGTACAAAACACACCCTTACAGAAAAATAAAAAACCTTTCAAAATCTTGTGGGTGCTGAAGTCTTCTTCCTCCTACATCCATCGGCATGCACCATGAGCATAAGCATCTGGGCCTCCATCTCGACAGAGCAAACTTTTAAAAACTCAAGAGCTTGTAGAAGCAACGGCCGGGAAGTCATCGATGCAGACTAGAAAACATGGGCGGCCAGAATGTGCGAGGCAAATCGTCTTCCCGTAGAAGAAAAATGCCGATAAGAGTCAGTACAAACTTTATGACCACGAAAGTCGGCCGAACCCAGGCGGATTCATTGGAAAGCTAAACCGATCGGATTCCAAAAAACCTGCTAGAGACACAGCTTCACATGTTCTTTGCCAACAAAAAACACATCAACGGAAGAGGGATAAGGCGGGAAGAACATTATTCCTATTGTATGATAGGTTCGGATCTGATGTCGAGCATGCTAACGTACAAAAGCATGCACCGATGTCCTCCTCTCCGACAATCCAGCCAAGCCGGACCGCCAATGAAAATCTCTATGTTGGATCCCTTCGGCCGCCTCCAGCTTCACCAACGCCGCCACCACGCACCACCTATCGAAGGCCTTCACTCAATCACACATCTCCGCCACCGTCTTACAACAGCCCTTCAGTGACTTTGCCGCAGGGCCCCTCGACCGGGACCTCCCAGCCGGTGTTGGCGCCATGCGGGCCTTGCCTGACGACACGCCCGGAGGCGACGAGTGGGGTAAAGGACCCGTGGTGGCTAGGGTTAGCAAGTCGTGGTTGGTAGCCAAACAAACAAGTCATCTGAAAAACATTTCCACCAACGTGGTTCCTGGACCACCCACTCCCACGGCGCCCCTCCTTCACCCCAAACACGCAGCACATACACACCGCAATGCTAAACCGGACAAGACATGCCATGTGACGATGTGAAGAGATTCATTCAACGCCTTGTATTCCTCGCTGATCTCATAATTGTGAAACAAAATGTGAAAAAGGTCATGGGGGCAGTACAACATCCATTCTCGATAGCAAGCATGAATTAATTTTGAGCTTTCTTTGGTTGCAATTTTTTAAAAATCTGGCAGCCACACTTCACGACAGAAAAGCAATAATGATCCCCGATATATAAAAGAAAGAGAAAAATAATACTAAGCAGAAATTAATGGACACACGCAGTTCGGTGCGTGATTGCCCATACGCGTGTCCTCTTGTTTTGAGCTTTCTTTTTCGGCAAGACAGCAGCACGATCCATCTATTAATTTGGCGCGATGGTCACCGAAAACGAGTACTCCCTCCATCCACCAAAGAGCGTATGTCTGGCTCCTGATTTTCTCCCAAAATAAGTGTACATCTGGCTCCCCCGTTGATAATTTTCCATTCACCCCCTGGTCTACGCCTCGAGGTCACCGCACCGAGCGACAACCCAATCCTGTCGTCCTCCCCCAAATCGAAGCCGGTCTTCCTCCTCTCCCCCAAACTCTCTCCCTCCCGATCCAATGCCACATCACAGAGAGTCAATCATCCAATCCAACGCCATTGCTGGTGATGCAGAGATTAATGGCAGCCGGTCCATATAAGCTGCCGGTAGGGTGTGCATCAAACCGCATCCATGGAAGGCGGCGGAGGAGAAGAAGCCGACGATGGCCAGCAAGTCAAGGCCGTCGCGACGGCCGGCGGCGGAACACGCGACCGCGGCGGATCTGGATCTGGAGGCCCTCGCCGTGCTCTGGCAGCCAGGTTTCGTCCTTGTCCGCCCTCGAAGACCAATCGGGTTCGGCGGAGCGGCGTCGGAGCAAAAATTTTCAGGTACCTAGAGCTGGTAGATGGAGCAGGGGTTGGCGGTGAAGCCGGTGTCGGGCACGTAGGCACTGTACCCTGCGGGGGAGCGGCTCATGCGGCTGGGCAGGACGGCCCGGCGGCAAGTGCTGGGCAAAACGGCGCACCGGCAGGTGCCGGGCAAGCTGGTCTTGGGGCTGACCAGGACGCCGTGGAGAAGACAAGCAATTCTACTACTCCGTGAGTACCAGTAGCTCTGTAAGTTTGGCGATGCAAGCTGTACTACGTGAATGAATAATCAAGTCTTGGTCTCTAACGTTGAGGCTTGCATGAACCGTTGCAATACAACGGTTATCTTGTCAATTAGTCCGGCTTTAGTCTGGCCAGATGCAAATCAGTTTAATCTTGTCAAATATGAAAAGTAGTTGGCTGGATGCAATCTAAGTGTGGCTGCATATCATTGCAATCTTATCAAGTAGGTTGGCTGATGCAATCTTTGATTCGTACTATGGTTGGTAGATGACAGTGTCGTTACAATTTTCGGTTGCATAATTTGTATTATGTTGACGAACGAACAATAAGTCCTGGTCTTTGAAGTTACAGATGCTATACATTGGATATGAAAAGATTAATTTTGTGCATACTAAATAAACAGTTGGATAAATAATTTTAACCCAAAGTCCATCTTCTTCTTGTACAACTTGCTCATCCAAGGCAGCTTCATCTTCTTCCTGTACAGGTTGCCAATTGAGATCAGGCAACCTGCCATCTTCTTCCTCTCGCTCATCTGGTGCTGCTAAGTTCAAGTCGATGGCCATGGCTAGTGTGTGTGTGTGTGGTCTACTGTTTGGTCCATGTAAGCTGGCTTTGTAGCTGGGATTAGACCATTGGTCTCCTTTCTAATTTTTGTGGCGCCAAGTACCTTTGTTGTTTTACTAGTACTACAGCCGTTGGAGGGAACAGTGAAAGTTGGAGTACACTTGCTGGCGGGAAGTCATTTCTAGTATTTGGATTCCTTTTTGCTTGTTTACATTAACTGCACGCTATAATCGAAGCAACACAGCCGCTGCCAGCTACTTAAATGAGGAGAGTAAAAGCTTTTATGCAAAAATGCTTAATTTGTCTTCAAAGTGCCAGATGCACACTCTTTGGCGGACGGAGGGAGTAACAAACAAAAATACTAGTACGAAATAGTACTACTGTACCAGCTTTCGATGAGTACGTAATTAAGTGTCTTTGTTAAGTAGTACAGCTATACAAGGAAAACGCACGCCTTACTTTTGTCCTGACAATACTCATTTGGTCTACAGTGGTAGAACATCCAAAATCATGGCTGTTGATCCTCTCGTTGTCTGGACATCGTAGCGCAAATGATGTCGCAGTCGGCAGTCCAATCTCGACACCGCCGTTAAATTATATGGTTGCCAATACTCATAATTTTCTAGAACTAATGGGGAAATAATTTGCCGACTTTCCGGAAGTGGCATGCATTCGGCTTGCCGTCCGCCACCCCATCGTGTCGTGTCGCGCCGTGCTGTTCGTTGGTCGCCGCATGGGACAAGTGGCAATCACTTATCACACTGATCTGATCGAATGATTGACGCCGCTACGACGCTACGTGTTGATCCGCTTTGTGTTTTGTACTAGTAGTAGTGACAAGAAACGATCTGCAAATGCCGACTTTTAATGCCGGATACATGCACGGCGCCATGGCCGCAATGTGGCATGGCATGCGGGTATCCACTGGTGTGATGGGGACATGGAGATTGGGATGAAGCCAAAACCGGCCGCGGGGGAGAAGATCCGTGGCAGTAGACGCGACTTTCATCTTGTCGTGGTGCACAATCCGAAATTGGGATGAAGCCAAAACATATATAAGGAAAACGCACGCCGGACTTCATCCCTTACCGTTCGGCAATATTTTTTGTTATGTTACCGTTCGAAGATCCTGCTGTTACGTAGTACTCCTGACATCTCCAGAGCGAACCCTCAAACCATCCTCATACGTTCGGATCATGTAGTTCGAACGTGTTGTGACATCTAAGACGGGCCTGTATCAGTCCGCTGAGCGGTCCGAACGTATTTTTACTAGCAAACCCGAGACAAAGCTGGGGACTTTGCCGAAGTCCGGACAGCAGACACGTAGGACTCCGACACCCCCGGCCCATCCAAAACCCCTTCTAAACAACGCGCCTCCACCCTCCCATATTCTCTACTTTCCTTTTTCTCTCTTGCCTTTGTCGCCGCTCAACCACCTCGGCTGCCCGGGCACACTCTTGTCGGTACTCGGCGCGTCCATCACCTCCAGCTGTACACCCAGGATCCAAGCCGCTACTTCTCCGCAGCCATTCCATACCTCTCCTCCAACCACCTCGCAGGTATCGTCAGCTCCTACGGTACTCACCATGCCCGACAACTGCTCGGTGAAATGCCCGTGCTAAATTTTTTTTGGCCTTTCTTATTTGAAGCGATGGATTTGGATATGGAGTACATATATACTAGCACTGTGTTGAGTCGTTAAACTGCTCGTCCGACGAGGAGGGCTACACGAATGAGACAGCGATGATGTAGGTAGTCCTTGCAGATGTGGTGCGTGCGGAACAACATGTTTCCAATTTCAAGTGATCGATTAAGAGTCATCGAGTGCTCGGCCGCAACGGGGTGTGCGGCCATTTGACCCCGACTACTTTGCTCCCGATGCCCTCTTCGGGAAAAAAATTCGCCGGCGGTTTCAGATGCGCAAAAATATCTGCGATCGCCTCTACCATGGGGGCGGGTTTTTATGACTACTTCATCTTGAAGAAGGATGTCATGGAAAGGGTTGGATTCTCTCGTTACCAAAAGTGCACAACCACACAATGGATGCTTGCATAAGGCACGGCCGTTGATTCATGGGACGAGTACCTACGATGTCTGAGACCACATGCAGAGATGCCATGGTGAGGTCCGCAACTGCCGAGGTCTCGGTGTTTGTACCTCAATACATGAGAGAACCGAATGCCACAGACACCGAGAGGCTCTTGGCAATGTCGGAAGCAAGAGGGTGGTCAGGTTTGCTCGGATCTCTTGACTGCATGCATTGAAAATGAAAGAACTCCCCGAAAGCCCTACAAGGGCAATATCACGGCCATGTTAAGAAGCCCACTGAGGGAGTCCTGGATTAGGGGGTGTTCAGATAGCCGGACTATACCTTCAGCCGGACACCTGGACTATGAAGATACAAGATTGAAGACTCCGTCCCGTGTCCGGAAGGGACTTTCCTTGGCGTGGAAGGCAAGCTTGGTGATACGGATGTTCAGATCTCCTACCATTGTAACCGACTCTATGTAACCCTAACCCTCTCCGGTGTCTATATAAACCGGAGGGTTTTTAGTCCGTAGGACAACATACATATCAACAATCATACCATAGGCTAGCTTCTAGGGTTTAGCCTCTCTGATCTCGTGGTAGATCTACTCTTGTACTACACATATCATCAATATTAATCAAGCAGGACGTAGGGTTTTACCTCCATCGAGAGGGCCTGAACCTGGGTAAAACTTCGTGTCCCTTGTCTCCTGTTACCATCCGGCCTAGACGCACAGTTCGGGACCCCCTACCCGAGACCTGGCGGTTTTGACACCGACATTGGTGCTTTCATTGAGAGTTCCTCTGTGCCGTCGCCGTCAGGCCCGATGGCTCCTACGATCATCAATAGCGATGCAGTCTAGGGTGAGGCCTTCCTCCCCGGGCAAATCTTCGTCTTCGGCAGCTTCGCACCGCGGGCCGATTCACTTGGCCGTCTGGAGCAGATCGAAAGCTACGCCCCTGACTGTCGGTGTCAAAACCGGCGGATCTCGGGTAGGGGGTCCCGAACTGTGCGTCTAGACCGGATGGTAACAGGAGACAAGGGACACAATGTTTTACCCAGGTTCGGGCCCTCTTGATGGAGGTAAAACCCTACGTCCTGCTTGATTAATATTGATGATATGGGTAGTACAAGAGTAGATCTACCACGAGATCAAGGAGGCTAAACCCTAGAAGCTAGCCTATGGTATGATTGTTGTATATGAAGTTATCCTACAGACTAAAACCCTCCGGTTTATATAGACACCGGAGAGGGTTAGGGTTACACAAAGTCGGTTACAATGGTAGGAGATCTTGAATATCCGCATCGCCAAGCTTGCCTTCCACGCCAAGGAAAGTCCTATCCGGACACGGGACGGAGTCTTCAATCTTGTATCTTCATAGTCCTGGAGTTCGGCTGAAGGTATAGTCCGGCTATCCGAACACCCCCTAATCCAGGACTCCCTCAGTAGCCGCTGAACCAGGCTTCAATGACGACGAGTCTGGCACGCAGATTGTCTTCGGCATTGCAAGGCGGGTTCCTCCTCCAAATTCTTCATAAAAGTTTGTAAACACCAAGAGTAGTGTCCGGCTCTGCAAAATAAGCTTCCACGTATTGCCATAGAGAGAATAATATTAACACAAATCTAATCTGCTGATGTATTCCGCAGCGTGACATCACACTACGGCCAAGCCTTTATTCGAATCGTTTTCACTTCTCCACCTCAGCGTGTTTTGCGAGGCGGTTTCCTTGGCATGTCTTGTCAAAGCAGAGATCGTGTCCCCTTTTTTTACGGGATTCTCGTTAATACGGACGTGGGTAACCCAACCGCGCCACTTATCATGACGCTTGGTAGGCAAGCGAGTTTTACTAGGCTGGTGGGGACACATAGTCGCATCCGCCCATATAAGGGGATAAGGATCCACCTTTTTACCTACGCCTTCTTCCTCCTTTGCCTATCCATCTTCTGCGCACCCGAGCTCCAGCGCCCAAGCCCGCACTTCCTACCTCAACCCTCTCCAACAATGTCCGGAGCGGGAGGCAAGTGGATGGTCTCCTCCGTCACGGAGGGCCATGTCAAAAGGTTAAGGAAGGCTGGATACTTGTCCAAAGACATCGCGCACCGGCTTCCTGAGGAGGGGCAGCTTCTCCCCACCCCAAGGCCCCATGAGAGGGTAGTATTTCTTCCCCACTTCCTCCGCGGACTGGGTTTTCCTCTCCACCCATTTGTCCGCAGGCTCATGTTCTACTATGGCCTAGATTTCCACGATCTGGCCCCGAACTTCATCCTCAATATCTCGGCGTTTATCGTCGTGTGCGAGGCTTTCCTCTGCATTCGCCCCCATTTCGGCCTCTGGCTCAAGACCTTCAACGTCAAGCCAAAGGTGGTGCGCAGCAACCAGGCGGAGTGCGGAGGTGCCATGGCGGGCAAAATTGCCAACGTGCTATGGCTCGAGGGCTCCTTTGTGGAGACCTTGAAGGGGTGGAAGTCAGGGTGGTTTTACATCACCGAGCCACGCGATCCGAAGTGGATCGCAGCCCCTGAATTCCGATCCGGACCCCCTACGCGGCTCACGTCCTGGAAGGAGACGAGCTTGTCGTGGGGCGACGAAGAAGAGTTGACCGGACTGCAAAAATGCATCCAGTCCCTGGTGAACAAGCAGCTCAAGCTTGTCAACGTAATCCAGGTCATGCTCGTCCGCCGGATCCTTCCGTGTCAAGAACGGGACTTTAATTTGTGGGAGTTCAACCTGGCGCAGCACCGAACTCTGAGCAGGCTCTTCGACACGACGTACGAAGATGTCTGGAGGGGGCTAACCAAAGGCGCCGAGGCTCCCACATCCGCCTCCGAAGACCGCGGATTCAGCTCGCAGTGTCCTGCTGGCGAGGTAAGATATTTCCATCTTTTACAGGATGTTAAGTTTTTTCATAGTTTGACTCTATGTGGGATCTAAACTCCCTTACCTTTAACAGGATTGGCGGGAGAAGTTCGGACAGATTAACTGTCCGGCTCCCTTGCCCGAAGACCCAGCCCCTGCTCTCCTAGAGAAGCTGCTGGTTTCGGCACCTTATGTGGTGCCGGAGAAGAAGGCCAAGAAGAAGAAGGCCACGGGGACTCGAAAGAGTTCCCGGCATATGGTGGTGTCGGACTCGTCGTCCGACGAGTCCGAGACGCACTCCTCCCGTGAAGACGAGGAGGAGGAAGAAGAAACCTCTCCCCCTCCAGCGGGGGGAGGAAAGAAAAGGGAGGTCGCCCCAGTAGGGGAGGCCGAGGGGTCCAAGAAGAGGAAAACCCCTTCGCCGGACTACGTCCCCGACGCCGATGAGGACGAAGAGGAGTGGCCGGACAGGGCCAAGCGTCCGGCGAGATCGTAAGTGTTCGGATACCAGAGTAACTCGTGATATTCCTTTTGTTGCACAGCTTTCCCTAATGTCGGATATAATCATGCAGTCCGCCCAAGGACGGGCTCGACGAGTCATCGAGCGGCTCCCTGGATTCATCGAACGTGAATTCCGTTCCGCCCGCTGCTTCCCCATGTGCTGCGGATGACGCCAAAGTGGCGTCGCAACAAGCTCCGGGGCGAGAGGAGGTGGTCCAGGAGGAGCTGCGGGGCGACCTCCCGGACTCCAGGAGTGAAGGGGACAAGACCCCCCTGGGCTCCAAGTCCGGCTTTAAGCCAGACACTGCGCTGGAATCATCAACGGTTTCGGACCGCGGTAGGCGAACTCCTGCCAAGAGGAGCAAGCCTACTGAGCCGGCGTCCTCCGTCCAACCGAAGGCGCCGGACAATCTACTGGAGGAGCTTAAGGGCGCCTCCATCGACGAGGAGCACCGTGCCATCATGAGTACGGTGGTCCAGAAGGTTCGGTCCGCCAAAAGCGGACTGACTGAAGCTTGTGCTAGCCTTCTAACAGGCTTCGAGGTAAGTAAAAATATGTAAAAATATTACCATATAGACAGTAGCCCCTGATGCTCTGTTTGGCGTTCGGAAAGAAAAGCCGAATAGAGGATCTATTAAATATCCCAGGAGTCTAACTAAAAAGGAGTCAATATACGTATGCAGGCTTCGCTGCTGGCCACCGCCGCACTGACTGCGGAGGTGGGTGCCCTGAAGCAGGGCCTCGAGCGGACCGAGCAAGAGCTCGGCCTTGCCAAATGGCAGCTCGAGGAGAAAGAAGGTAAGAGATACCTTATAGAAAAAATGCCTATAGGGAGGCGCAATTGCAAAAAATGACAGGAGTATACTGCTTATTGTAGGGGCCACAACTGAGGTGGCGACCCTCAAGCAGGCGCTGTCCGAGGCCGAGAAGAAAGCGGCCACGGAGCGCGCCGAGCGGGAGAAATTTGAGGCGCAGGTCGGCGAGGTGTGCAAGAGCTTCAGGTTCTCATGCAAAAACATGAGAGTTTGGAGCTCGACTCGAAGACGCGAGCGTCCGAGCTTGCTGCGGCCCTTAAAACTGCCAAATCTGCCAAGGCCGAAGCCCAGAAGGCCCTCCAGGAATTGGATGCGGTGAAAAAGATAGCAGCGGGTAAGGTATTCTATATGCAAAGCAGACATATAAAAGTAAACTACTTGTTACTTACCCGAATCCGGAGCTCTCCAGGGGCATTCGCAGATCTTCCCCGCAGCGTATCCGATGCCGCCGCATTCTACCAAGCTGAGGAAGGCAGCTCGACGGAGAAGATGTTCTGGTCTCAGTACGCTGAGGCCGGACACCCTGTGCCCTTGAGCGACCAGCTGAAGCAGCTGGTCGAGCTCCACAAGGCGGCCGAACAGGCCCTGAAGGGCTTCATAGTTCGGCTGTGGCCTGGAGAGGCCCTGCCTGAGAGCTACTTCGGACTGGTGCGGCGGCTGGTGGAGGCTTGTCCAAGGCTTGAGGTCATCAAGCGCTCCGTCTGCATCAAAGGTGCCCGTAGGGCCCTTGCCCGTGCAAAGGTGCACTGGGGTAAGCTGGGCGGTGAGAAGCTTGTGAAGGACGGGCCGCCGCCGGGGAAGGAGCATCGCAAACCCGAGAACTATTACAAGGATATTCTTGCTGGTGCCCGCCTTGTGGCGGATGAATGTACCAAGGATGTAATTTTTGAATGAACTCGCTCATGTTATCCTGTGCGCTGAAAACTTGTTCATATGCGCTAAGCAATGCTTGAATTTAAAATATTACTTTCTGTGCGGCCGTTTATCAAAAAATTGAGAGATGGCCAGTCGTCGGCTTCTGCCCCCATGCCACTAGTGCTGGGGTGTTCGGGATAAACCTGAGCGCTCTTTTTCCCATGATTGGGTCCGTCGAGGGAGGCGGTAAGCACAACGAACAAGGCAATCGGACTATAATGCTTGAACACTCTCACTTAGCCATAGAACTCTATAGTTTTAAATTTCGGCGAAGCCCCTAGTATTCGGAAGACCGAGTTCGGGGCGCTATCCACGCCTTGGCCGGACAAAGCCGGTTCCTCGCTCGAAGCGGCATAAGCCTTTAAGGACTCGAAAAACCTCTCGAACAGCGACCGGTCTCTCGCCTCATCATGACAGTCAGTTTTAGCTTTCTCCACTGAGGTGCTCGGCCCAGCTCAACTGGGGCACAATCACAGTGGTTCTCCTAGTGCTACCTTAGCCGATATAGCGGAACGTAAGGCACCAAAACATAGGAGCCGGGCAAACCCAACTATTGACCCAAATCATGATTCGGAGCCGATGCATATAGTGCTATAAGTTCGGGGTGCCGCACTTGTGAAAGTGGACGGACTTCTCACGCCATATTGATGGGTACTGAAGCCCCTGGCATATTTTGCCGTACCACAGTGTACGGATGCAGCATGTTATTAATAAACATATATATAAAAATAGGGTAATGCAAAAAATAGACAAAAAGCTATGCATTGTTTATAGAAAGGCTGCTATGAAAGCGGAACGATACAAATAGTGCGATAAGCAAAATAAATTGGACTATTTAACATGTCCTGGCCAGGGGCAGGCCGCGGAATTGTATTAAAAAACATGTATACTGCTCGCAATAGAGACCACCTGGGAGTTCCATAATGCGGCGTGGCTTGTCTGCTTCCCTGGATCTTGCATCGTTTCTGCGGCGGTTGAATTGCCGAACGGGTCGTCCGAAGTATGGAGTCCTGAGAGTAAGAGAAAAAAAGAAGGAATCTGGCAGCCCCTGGTGCGGTTTAAGCCGTATTTCGGGCGTGCCGTGATAGTGCCCCTTCCCCTGTGCCCATGGTATTTCAAGAGCGTAGTTATGTACGTGAAGCGCTGGTTTTGCTATATCACGAGGGCTAGGGTTGGGGCCGCATTGCTACGCTAGCTCGGAACGTGCCAGGCGGTCTTGTTGTAGGGTACTCCGGGCGCGCTTGACAGTGTCCGGCTTTTTGAAGGCCGAACTGGAGAACTGCCTAGAGAGGCTGCTTTGTACTTCTGTTGCGAGCGCTGCCGTGTGCTCCTCCGTTCGGAGGGAGCGTTCAGTGTTCCCATTGACCGTGATTACTCCTCTAAGGCCTGGCATCTTGAGCTTGAGGCATGCATAGTGCGGTACCGCGTTGAATTTTGCGAATGCGGTTCGCCTGAGCAGTGCGTGATAGCCACTACGGAACGGGACTATGTCGAAGATTAACTACTCGCTTCGGAAGTTATCCGGAGATCCGAAGACTACTTCCAGTGTAACTGAGCCTGTACAGTTGGCTTCTACACCTGGTATGACGCCTTTAAAGGTCATTTTGGTGGGGTTGATCCTCGAGGGATCTATGCCCATCTTTCGCACTGTATCCTGGTAAAGCAGGTTCAGGCTGCTGCCGCCGTCCATGAGGACTCTTGTGAGATGAAATCCGTCAATGATTGGGTCTAGAACCAATGCGGCGAAGCCGCCGTGACGGATGCTAGTGGGGTGGTCCCTTCGATCAAAGGTGATCGGGCAGGAGGACCATGGGTTGAACTTTGGGGCGACCGGCTCCATCGCATATACGTCCCGTAACGCACGCTTCCGCTCCCTCTTGGGGATGTGGGTTGCGTATATCATGTTCACCGTCCGCACTTGCCGGGGAAATCCCTTCTGTCCACTGCTGTTCGGCGGCCTGGGCTCCTCCTCGTTGTCGCTATACAACCCCTTGTCTTTGTTTTCGGCTCTTAACTTGCCTGCCTGCTTGAACACCCAACAATCCCTGTTGGTTTGATTGGCTGGCTTTTCGGGGGTGCCATGTATCTGGCACAAGCGGTCGAGTATTCGGTCCAAACTGGACGGGCCCTGAGTTTTTCTTTTGAATGGCTGTTTCCGTTGACCGGATTTGTAGCCTCGGAATCCAGCATTAACTGCCGTATCCTCGTTGATGTCGCTGTTAACGCGGCGCTTTTGTTTGTTCCGACGTGACCTGTCACTTTTGTCCTTGGTATTCGAATTACCAGTGTTCTTGGTTAAGTTGTTACTGCGAGCTAGCCAGATGTCTTCTCCCGTGCAAAAGCGGGTCATGAGTGTCGTGAGGGCTGCCATAGATTTCAGCTTTTCCTGTCCCAGGTGCCGGGCCAGCCACTCGTCACGGATATTATGCTTGAAGGCCGCTAAGGCCTCTGCGTCCGGACAGTCGACTATCTCGTTTTTCTTTGTTAGGAACCGTGTCCAGAATTGCCTGGCCGATTCTTCTGGCTGCTGAATTATGTGGCTTAGGTCATCGGCGTCCGGTGGTCGCACATAAGTGCCCTGGAAGTTGTCAAGGAATGCGGCTTCCAGGTCCTCCCAAGAACCGATTGAGTTTGCTGGCAAGCTGTTAAGCCAATGCCGGGCCGGTCCCTTAAGTTTGAGTGGGAGGTATTTGATGGCGTGTAGATCATCGCCGCGGGCCATGTGGATATGAAGGAGATAATCCTCGATCCATACCGCAGGATCTGTTGTGCCATCGTACGATTCGATGTTTACGGGTTTGAAGCCCTCAGGGATTTTATGATCCATTACTTCATCTGTGAAGCATAGTGGGTGTGCGGCGCCTCTGTATTGGGCTATATCACGACGCAGCTCGAAGGAGCTTTGTCTGTTGAGTTCGGCCCGGCCGGATTCATTGCGTCCGGAGTGACGATCACCATCACGTGCTGTGGGGCGCCTGCGCGATCCATAGATCGATCTTGTTTGCCTTGCCTTGTCCTCCAGGATGTCGCGCAGGTCGGGCGCATTTTCCCGTGCCTTAGTATGCTTGACGCGGTGCCGGGGCATGGCTTGAGTGGAGGGCCAAGAGGCTTCTCTGTCGCGGCCACGAGGTGGTCGGTTGGCCATGTCATGCGCTGGTGATGTAGGTGCTTCCTCCTCTAGTCGGGGTAGCAGCATGCGCTTTGGGTAACTCTTGGAGGGGCGTTCGATTTCATACTCTTCGGCCGCAAGGACTTCAGTCCATCTGTCAGCTAGCAAATCCTGATCAGCTCTAAGCTGTTGCCGCTTTTTCTTGAGACTGCTTGCCGTGGCCATGAGCCTTGTTTAAAACACTCTTGTTCGGCAAGATCCTCTGGTACGACAAACTCGTTATCATCGAGGCTTGCCTCGTCTTCGGAGGGAGGCGTATAATTATCGTCCTCAACCTCTTGGTCCGCCGCCCTCTCGTGAGGGCTGGCTTCTCTGTCCTCCTGTGCCGAATTTTGCTGGAGGGGGTGTTCTTCGGCGCTATCCGGAGTAGTATTATCTCCCGTGCCGGAATCACCGTTTTTGCTTTGGCGGGATTTAGAGCGGCGCCGCTGACGCTGGCGCTTGGGCTGTTTCTTAGAGGTATCGTCCACCGCTGTTCCATCGCCATCTCCATCCTTTGGAGTGTCCACCTGTAACACCCTCGATGCGACTATATCTCCCACGTGTCGAGGCACGACTTAGAGGCATAATCGCATTGAAGGCATATGTCGCAAGTGAGGTAATCTTCACACAACCCATGTAATATAATAAGGAAAGAGATACATAGTTGGCTTACAATCGCCACTTCACGCAATTACATGAATAAACATTACATCAATCAAATACACTCATGGTCCGACTATGGAACCAAAATAAAAGAAGAACCCCAAATGCGACACGGTCCCCGATCGACCCCAACTGGGCTCCACTACTGATCAACTAGAACGAAACAACATAAAGAACACGATCTTCATCGAGCTCCTCCTGAGCTTGGTTACGTCATCTGCACGGACTCATCGGCACCTGCAAGCTGGTTTTGGAAGTATCTGTGAGCCACGGGGACTCAGCAATCTCGCACCCTCGCGATCAAGACTATTTAAGCTTATGGGTAAGGTAAAGGTAGGAGGTGGAGCTGCAGCAAGCGACTAGCATATATGGTGGCTAACATGCGCAAATGAGAGCGAGAAGAGAAGGCAAAGCACAGTCGATAAAAGTATGATCAAGAAGTGATCCTAAAACAACCTACGTCAAGCATAACTCCAACAACCGTGTTCACTTCCCGGTCTCCGCCGGAAAGAGACCATCACGGTTACACACGCGGTTGATTCATTTTAATTAAGGTCAAGTTCAGGTTTTCTACAACCGGACATTAACAAATTCCCATCTGCCCATAACCGCGGGCACGGCTTTCGAAAGTTCAATCCCTGCAGGGGAGTCCCAACTTAGCCCATGACAAGCTCTCACGGTCAACGAAGGAATAGACCTCCTCCCAAGACATTCCGATCAGACTCGGTATCCCGGTACTCCAAGACATCCTCGACAATGGTAAAACAAGTCCAGCAAGACCACCCGATGCGCCGACATCCCGATAGGAGCTGCACATATCTCGTTCTCAGGGCACACCGGATAAGCTAAGCGTACAGGAGCCGACGTAACCCAAGTTTCCAAGGGATGGCCCTGCACGGTGCTCTGGGTTGGACCAACACTTAGAGAAGCACTGGCCCGGGGGGGTTAAAATAAGATGACCCTTGGGCTGGCCTAACCCAAGGGAAAAAGAGGCTAGGTAGCAAATGGTAAAACCAATGTTGGGCCATGCTGGAGGAGTTTTATTCAAAGCGAACTGTCAAGGGGTTCCCATTATAACCCAACCGCGTAAGGGACGCAAAATCCGGGAACATAACACCGAAAACACCAGACATAAGGCCGAGCCTTCCACCCTTTACCAAGTATATAGATGCATTAATTAAATAAGATATATTGTGATATCCTAACAAGTAAACATGTTCCAACAAGGAATGATCTCCATGTTCCAACAAGGAACAAACTTCAATCTTCACCTGCAACTAACAACGCTATAAGAGGGGCTGAGCAAAGCGGTAACATAGCCAATCAACGGTTTGCTAGGACATGGTGGGTTAGGGGTTTGACATGGCAATTTGGGAGGCTGACAAGCAAAAGGTAGGCATTGTAGCATTGGCATAGCAAAAGAGCGAGCAAACTAGCATAGCAAAGATAGTAGTGATTTCGAGGGTATGATCATCTAGCCTGAAATCCCGCAAGGAAGAAGAACGAGTCCATGAAGAAGACAAACGGACGTAGTCGAACGAATCCTCACAGACACGACGTTATCGGAACCAACCCGAAGAAGCAACACCGGAAAGAAGCAAACAATCATGGTAAACAACCATCACATAATCATGGCATGATGCACAATCAAGTATGATGCATGTCCGGTTTAAATATGCATGGCATGGCAAAGTGCACAAACAATCCTACAAATTAAGTGGAGCTCAATATGCAACGGGATGCATATTGACAAAACACCACATCAATTATTTAGTTCTCTCTCGTTTATGTACCCCAATAATATTAAATGTTGATTAACATGGCAAGAGGTGAAGAACAACAAAACTACCTATCTAGGCAAGTTTAAATGAGGCCGGAAGCAACGAACAACAATTCCGGAAAATCCTCATATGCATAATTTAAGGTTTGGTACTGTTCTGCCCTAAACATTATTTTAGAGTTGTTAAACATGCAAGAAGAGTGCACCATGTTAAACTAGACATTTTTCTACCCCATTTACATATAAATATTATTAAATTCGAAGTTACGGTTATTTAGTTATGAATTAAATCATTTTAACATGGCATAGGAGCAAATTTAAACAAACAGAATTTTTAAAATTTCAAACATAGATGAAAGTTGGATATTATTAATCTACACAAAATTCTGAGCAAGTTTCATATATAAATCATTTTAATCCGATGCACGGTTAGTGAGTTATTAAATGCATGATCTATGGGGACTAATCTGCAAAACTGGCAATCTCTGGATAAATAGGAAAATCCCAGGCGCTGAAAAAAACATCACGGGCCGAATCCTAGAACAGGAGCATGCGCTGGGGGCGGCTCACCCATGGGCTTCGGCCCGTTTGCAGAGAGGCCGGCAGGCCGGGCGAGGAGAGAGAGCAGGCCGCGGATCTGGCCCGGCTGGTCTGCCCAGGCCCACGAGGCTCGAGGGCGTCCTCCTCCTCGATCCCGCCTAGATCGAGGGAGGCAGGGGGGCGGCGGTGGCGCCGTTTGCCGGCGGGCAGCGGCAAGGAGGGGCGGAGGAGGCCGGCGAGGGCAGGGAACGCGCGGATCCGGGCGTGGGGTCCCCGGATCCGGCGACGGACGAGGTCGGGGAGCCCACGACGAACTCTGCGATGACCCTGATGAGGCGGCGGGGCGAAGCTCCGGTGGCGGCCACTCCAGTGATGGACGGACTCCGGCGAGGCGCGCGGACGCGTGAGGAGGCGACGAGCGGCCAGGCGGCGGCGCGGGAACTGGGCCCGTGCGGGCCCGCGATGGGCTCCGCGGGCCGGCGGCGCGAGGACGGCGACGGAGGACAAGTGGCGCGACGTGATTGGCGCGGACGGCGGCGGAGGTCGAAACGGACATGTCCGCCGGCGATGTTTTTGTCCGGCGCGCGAGGAGAGAGAGGGATCTAGGGTTTTATCCGAAATTTCGGAGGGGAAGGTGTATATATAGGTAGAGGGAGCTAGGAGAGTCCAAATGAGGTGCGGTTTTCGGCCACGCGATCGTGATCGAACGCTCTAGATGATGGAGCAGAGTTAGGTGGGTTTTGGGCCAAAATGGAAGGGTGTTGGGCTGCAACACACACGAGGCCTTCTCGGTCCCTCGGTTAACCGTTGGAGTATCAAACGAAGTCCAAATGGTACGAAACTTGACAGGCGGTCTACCGGTGGTAAACCAAGGCCGCTTGGCAAGTCTCGGTCCAATCCGGAAATGCTTAACCCCCACACAAGAAAGAAAGGTAGAAATGACCACCGAAGGAGAACGAAGCGCCGGAATGCAAAACGGATAACGGGGAAAATGCTCGGATGCATGAGACGAACACGTATGCAAAAGAAATGCACATGATGACATGATATGCAATGCATGACACGCAAGAAATGACAAGGCAACAACAGCGAATAACTGGACGACACCTGGCACATCGGTCTCGGGGTGTTACACCACCATATATATGTCATATGACGAGGTGGCCTTCCAACGCCCTACAGGTGCTGGTTCTTGTTCGTCTCCTGCATCGTCGTCCATGCCGTCGATGTCTTCGGAGTCGAAGTCAAGCATGTCGGTTAAGTCTTCGACAGTGGCTACGAAGTGGGTGGTGGGTGGGTTTTGAATTTCTTCATCGTCCGTATCCCAACCTTGCTGACCGTAGTCCGGCTAGGGCTCTCCTGATAAAGAGAGAGACTTTAGAGAATTCAGGATGTCGCCGAAGGGCGAGTGCTAAAAGATATCCGCGGCGGCGCCCAATCGGATTCGATCGGCGGGGGCACGGGGGGCTCGGAGTTCGGAGAGGAATCCGGCTCCTCGGAGTCACGGGCCATGCGGAGTGCGAGGCTGGAGTTCGGCTCGATCGCCTCTGCGATCGCAGCCCCTGAGGCAGCGTCCAACCGCTGATCCTCGATTGGCGCAGTGGGCTCCGAATCAATGGTCGGAACCGATGCGTGTGCGGCCTCCAAGGCGCTGTTCGGCGGCAGAGCTATATCATGCCCATCGAGACAGTGCGGCACGCTTGGCTGTGGCTCGAATCCGTCGAAGATCAAGTCCCCGCGGATGTCAGCCGTGTAGTTTAGGCTTCCAAACCTGACCCGATGGCCAGGGGCGTAACTTTCGATCTGCTCAAGGTGACCAAGCGAGTTGGCCCGCAGTGCGAAGCCGCCGAAGACGAAGATCTGTCCGGGGAGAAAAGTCTCACCCTGGACTGCATCGTGGTTGATGATCGAAGAAGCCATCGGGCCTGAAAGCGACGACACAGAGGAACTCTCAATGCAAGCACCAATGTCGGTGTCAAAACCGGCGGATCTCGGGTAGGGGGTTCCGAACTATGCGTCTAGGCTGGATGGTAACAGGAGACAAGGGACACAATGTTTTACCCAGGTTCGGGCCCTCTTGATGGAGGTAAAACCCTACATCCTGCTTGATTAATATTGATGATATGGATAGTACAAGAGTAGATCTACAACGAGATCAAGGAGGCTAAACCCTAGAAGCTAGCCTATGGTATGATTGTTGTATATGAAGTTGTCCTACAGACTAAAACCCTTCGGTTTATATAGACACCGGAGAGGGTTAGGGTTACACAAAGTCGGTTACAATGGTAGGAGATCTTGAATATCCGCATCGCCAAGCTTGCCTTCCATGCCAAGGAAAGTCCCATCCGGACACGGGACGGAGTCTTCAATCTTGTATCTTCATAGTCCTGGAGTTCGGCTGGAGGTATAGTCCAGCTACCCGAACACCCCCTAATCCAGGACTCCCTCACTGACCGTCAGGTCAGATTTGGAAGTTTAAACTATACGGCTGACATCCGCGGGGACTTGATCTTCGACGGATTCAAGCCACTACCGAGCACGCCGCATTGTCATGACGAGCATGATCTAACTCTGCCGCCGAACGGTGCCCTGGAGGCCGCACCCGCACCGGCTTCGACCCTCAGTTCGGAGCCAACTGCGTCGATCGAGGATGGGCGGTTGGACGCCACCTCGGGGGCTGCGATCCAAACGGCGACTGAGCCGAACACCAGCCCCGTACTCTGCGAGGCTCATGACTCCAAGGAGCCGGACTCCTCTCCGGACTCCGAACCCTCCACGCCCCAGCCAATCGAACCCGATTGGGCGCCGATCATGGAGTTCACTGCCGCAGACATCTTTCAGCACTCGCCTTTTAGCGATATCCTGAAGTCACTGAAGTCTCGCTCCTTATCAGGAGAGCCCTGGCCGGACTACGATCAGCAAGGTTGGAGTACGGACAACGAAGAAATTCAAAGCCCACCCACCACCCACTTTGTAGCCAGTGTCGACAATTTAACCGACATGCTCGACTTTGACTCCGAAGACATCGACGGTATGGACGCCGATGAAGGAGACAATGAAGAACCAGCGCCTGTTGGGCCCTAGAATGCCACCTCGTCATATGACGTATACACGGTGGACGCACCAAAAGATGACGACGAGGAGCGGAAGGACGCACCGAAGGCCTGTTCCCTCGAAAAGCAGTCAAAACGGCGACGCAAGCGCCGCCCCAAATCCCGCCTCGACAGAAATAGCGATCACACAGACCCAGCGCTGGAGCAGGGTGAACCGCTGCCGGACAACGGCAATCCGGATATTCAAACCGAACAAACAAATCCTATCAGGGATAATGGTCCGGACGACATAACGCCGGACAGGCACCCGGAGTATCAGAATGCCCGCGAAAGGCTCGTTGCCACAGCAAGGAGCCTTAAAAAGCAGAAGCGAAGGCTCAAGGCCGCGCAAAACAAACTCCAATTCAGATGGAGTAAAATACTTAATACAGCAGCAATGTACGGCGACGATCGCCCCTCAAAGAGCTACCCAAAGCGGAAGCTGCTACCCGAATTCGATGAGGAGGCCCCCAACCCCCCACAACCAAATATCAAAGCAACCACCTGGTCGGATAGACGACCCCTCTATCAACACAGAACGGTATACAATGCCGCTCAGAATACATCACGCGACCCAGGCGAGGGCTCGCACCCAAAGGACAGCGCAACAAGATCCATCTATGGACCACGCAAGCGCGCCCCAGCATACAATGCAACACAACAAGCATCAGAACAACGCGGTACACCCAGTTACAGGGGTGCCGCACACCCCCTATGTTTCACCGATGAGGTGCTGGACCATGAATTTCCAGAGGGATTCAAGCCCGTAAACATTGAGGCATATGATGGGACAACAGACCCTGGGGTTTGGATTGAGGACTATATCCTTCATATCCATATGGCTCGAGGAGATGATCTCCAAGCCATCAAATACTTACCCCTCAAGCTCAAAGGGCTAGCTCATCACTGGCTCAAAGGCCTCCCCGAAAGCTCCATTGGAAGTTGGGAAGAGCTCGAAGACGCCTTTCGGGCAAATTTTCAAGGAACTTATGTCCGACCTCCGGATGCAGACGATTTGAGTCATATAACTCAACAGCCCGGAGAGTTAGCCCGAAAGCTTTGGAACAGGTTTCTCACTAAAAAGAATCAGATTGTCGACTGTCTGGACGCCGAAGCCTTAGCGGCTTTCAAGCATAGCGTCCGTGACGAATGGCTCGCCAGACACCTCGGCCAAAATAAGCCGAGAACAATGGCCGCATTAACAAACCTCATGACCCGCTTTTGCGCGGGTGAGGACAGCTGGCTAGCCAGATGCAGCACTAGCGATCCCAACACATCTGAAGTTAGAGATGGAAACGGGAAATCACGGCGCAACAGCAATAACAAACGCCGGAATAAAGAAGACAGCACGAAGGGCACAGCAGTAAACGCCGGATTCAAAGTCTCTCGGCCAGGTCAAAAGCCGCCCACTAAAGGCACCAAGGATGAACCGTCCAGCCTCAACAAAATTCTGGACCAGGTATGTCAGATACATAGTACCCCTAGCAAGCCCGCTAATCATACCCACAGAGAATGTTGGGTCTTCAAGATGTCCGGCAAGCTCAACGCCGTACACAAGGGGGAGGATACACCAAGTGAAGACAAGGACGAGCCTCCCAAGCAAGACACTGGGGAACAAAAGAAATTCCCACCAGAAGTCAAAACAGTAAACGTACTACACATGATCAAGGGAAAAAACAATGCGGCACCCCCAGGAAAATATACCCAAGTGCCTGTCACAGCGAAGTCCTGCCAATGGTCGTCTCAACCGATCATTTTCGACCATCGCGATTACTCAGCAAGTATCCGACACGCAGGATGGGCTGCCTTGGTATTAGACCCAGTAATTGGCGGATATCACTTCACACGAGTCTTGATGGACGGTGGCAGCAGCCTAAACCTAATATACCAGGATACAATCCGCGGGATGGGGTTAGACCCAACACAAATCCGCCATAGCAATACTACCTTTAAAGGAGTAACGCCAGGCCCAGGGGCTCGTTGTACGGGCTCCCTCCTACTACAAGTTATATTCGGCTCCCCCGATAACTTCCGTAGCGAGCATTTAACCTTCCACATCGCTCCGTTTCAAAGTGGCTATCAAGCACTGCTCGGGCGCGAAGCTTTCGCTCGCTTTAATGCAATACCACACTACGCCTCCCTCACACTCAAGATGCCCGGTCCACGTGGCATCATTTCAGTGCACGGAAATATCAAGCGATCTCTGCGCGCCGAAGAGAGTGAGGCTGCCTTGGCAGCCACACACTAAAGGCGCCCGGACTAGCCAAAGCGCCCCATAGGTCGTCAAGACCTTAGACACAACTAATCGAGTCCCGCGCTGCTACTTATACCGAATAAATGGTCACACCCCTATTTACAAGGGGCTCAATGCGCGCAGACATGTGGCCATTCCTCCTCATCTTGAATTATGCATAGTTTCTTTAGTTATCTTTTTGCACGACAACCTTTTTCACCTAAATTCCTCTCTTTTACAGACGATCATCGTGCCACACCCGTCCAGGATACGACACAACGGAGACACAGGCGCAGACGTGCAGCAGGGACCCGCTCCAAGGATTCTTTTTAGATTAAGACCCTGCGTAAATCTTTTTTACTGTCTCTTGTTGATAAATATCCATCGTTGAGAAGGATGCTGACGTCTTGGCATGTGGCCACGCCAGACCAATGCACGTACCTGGACATAAGGGGCTTCTTACGAAGGCCATTATTTAGGCCCGGTTTATACCACAAAGACCGAATACCTTAGGGAGTGTTCAGCGTCGCGAGTTTGGCCCTATATGCATCAGCTCCGAATCATTGTCTTTGGTCAAATGTTGGGTTTGCCCGGCTCCTGTGTTTTGGTGCCTTACGTTCCACTTTACCGGCTAAGGTAGCACCAGGAGAACTACTGCGATTGTGCCCTGGTTCATCCGGACGAGCACCTCAGTAGAGAAAGCCGAAAACTGACTGTCATGATCTAGCGCGAGACTGGTCAACCACTCGATGACCCATGGGAATGTTAGAATTCCTCCGCCTTAACGAAGGGCCGCTTTCCGGCCAGGCATATACGCACCCCGGGATCGGGAGAGTGCGGAGCCACCAGGGGCTATCTAGTAGCCCCACTGTCAAACTCCTATGGCTAAGTGAAAGTGTTAAAGCATTATAGTCCGGTTGCCTCGCTCGCTCCGCTATCACCTCCTTAATAGGACCAAGACGTTGGGTTAAGTGTGAACGCGTGTTTCTGCGAACACCTCCGCATTATATGCGTGGGGGTTGAAGCCGACGACTGCAATCTTTCAGGTTATACACATGTATACATAAACGGCCGCCCAGGAGGCATCACATTACTTTCAGGCAAAAGTATAAAAGTAGCCTTATGAAAATTTATAAAAGCATTTCGCTTACAATGAGATTACATGTCACTCAAACATAATATTTTTTGAGCACTGGGTCTCTATCAAACGAGCACCCTTCGACCTATGGTCGAATCCTGTGCTGCAACAGTGGTAGCATCCATCTCTGCCCAGTATGCTTTAGCACGGGAAAAGGCCATTCGTGCGCCTTCTATGCACGCCGACCTCTTCATCGCATTTATGCGCGGCACCACGTCAAGGAACTGCTGCACCAAGCTGAAATAGCTGCTCGGTTTCGACCTTCCCGGCCATAGCTGATCCACAACAGACCTCATGGAGAGTCCGGACAACCTATTTAGTTCGGCCCATTCGGCTAATTGGTCCGTCAATGAAAGCGGGCGCTCGGGAGAAAGGAATTGTTTCCAAAACAGCTGGTCTACTTCACGGTCCGTCTGACTCTGGAAGTATTTGGCCGCATCGGCAACGCTCGCCGCCAAATCCATATACACATCCTCCGAACTCCACAACCGATCTAGAGGGGCATACCGTGAATCTCCGAACTTCCTCTGCAGCATAAAGGATTTTCCGGCTACAATATCCCCGGCTTCCCGCGGCTCCTCCTTCTTTGCCCTCATAGCAGAGCGGAGGTCTTTTCCCGTTGCAGCAACCTTCTCAAGGTCCGATGCCTTCGCCTGGTTTTCCTTTTCAAGAGCCCGGCAACGGTCGACGGCGGCTTTTAATTCTATGGCCATATTGGCCATCTTATCCCGGCTCTCGCCATGCGCGGTCTTCTCGGCCCGCAACTCTTCGGCCGCCTTCAAAGCAGCCGCATTACCCAATCTCGCTTGTTCCTTGGCTCGGGCAAGTTCCGCCTGCAAGGCTTCAACAGTGGCAGCTCCATCTGCAGTAATAACATGTTAAATATACTGGCTTCATGCTGCTCTTACTATGCGGCGTTTACCAGATAATAACACCTACCCCGCGCCTTGTCAAGCCTTTTGTTAACAAGCTCGATGTCGGCGTCTGCCGCATCCAACTGCCGTTTTAAATGGGAAAACTCGCTAGTCCGGCTAGCAACCGGAGCTTCCATCACCTGCTCATAAAAGCAGTATGGTTACTACCTGGGATTATGATCCTCTGATCGTCGTCGTTCCCAATGACAACCAGAGTCTCAGGGGCTACTATCTACACAGGGCACACTTAGCATGTACAAGACCATCATACATTATTTTACGTACCTCAAAACCTGTCAGTAGACTCATAAAAGCTTTATGCAATCCACTTTCGGCGGACAAGATTCTCTCCATCACCGTATTCATCAGCACACGGTGTTCATCTGAGATGGCCGCTCGCCCCACCAACTACCTCAGGACATCCGACCGCACACTAGACGGCGTCGGGCTCGTTTGTTTGCTCTCTTCGGGAGCCGGACACCGGGAACTTCGGGGGTCGACGGGATTATCTTCTGGCCTCGCCGGACTTGGAGAGGCCCTCCGCGATGACACTTTAGGGTCGCCCGCTTCCGGAGCGGAGGAGTCCGGAGGAGGCGTTTCGCTCTCCATCATCTCTGGAAGAAGATCCCCCGAAGACGAGCTTATTTGAGAGGGGCTAAGGCCCGAACTGCAAAGATACATGCCGTGGTTATCTTCTCAGAAGAAAAGACGACATATCTGTACTATTAAGGTATTTTGGGTCACTTACGACTCGTGGGAGAATTGATCCCCCCGCGGACTTTGTGCGGCAATCGCACCCCCCGGGGTGGGACCCCCTGTGGGAGACTTCTTCTCCCGTTTGGAAGCTTTGACTTCCGAATCCCCAGAAGCAATCCTTTTCCTCTTCTGGTCGTCTTCCTTCACGGAGACGCTCGCTCCCTCGGCTAGAGCGGCCAGCGTTTGGGGCCCGCGACCGCCCGCATTTTCCTTCAAGGGCTCCGGGCAAGGTACGGGCTGGAGCATCTTTTCCAATATCGGATTTTCCAAACCCTCAGGAAGGAGGGGCGAGCACCGAATCAACTTCGCCTTCGTTAGCCAGTCTTGGTCAAAAAGCGAACTCTCAGAAATAACTTCGCATCAAAGGAGAGGTAGTACGCTCGGTCGGAAGACGCCTTACCTGTTCGGCGGCGCGGTTGCTACTCAGGCCCACATCCTCGGTGATTTCCGGACACTCCACTTGAGGTCCGAAGAACGACTTGTACATCTCCTCGTGCGTCAGGCCGAGGAAATTTTGAATGGCGCGTGGTCCCTCGGGATTGAACTCCCACAAGCGAAGAGGCCGGCGTTTGCAAGGCTGGACTTGACGAACCAGCATAACTTGTGTTACCGCGACCAAACCAAAATCTCCATTAAAGAGATCTTGAATGCGGCTTTGCAGTATAGGCACGTCCTTGGCTGGACCCCAGCTCAATCCTCTGCTAATCCATGACATCAGTTGTGGAGGAGGGCCCGGGCGGAAAACGGGGGCGGCCGCCCACTTGGCACTTCTAGGAGCCGTGATGTAGAACCACTCCTGTTGTCATAATTCAGACACCTCTGGAATGGAACCTTTGGGCCATGCAGCTCCCGTCATCTTGTGTATTGAGGCGCCTCCACACTCCGCATGTTGCCCCTCGATCATCTTCGGTTTTACTTCAAAGGTCTTGAGCCATAGGCCAAAGTGAGGGGTAACCCGGAGGAAGGCCTCGCGCACAACAATAAATGTCGTGATATGAAGAAAGGAGTCCGGAGCTAGATCATGGAAATCTAGCCCGTAGTAAAACATCAAGCCCCTGACAAAAGGATCCAATGCAAGGCCTAGACCTCGGAGGGAGTGGGAGACGAACACGACGCTCTCATTGGGTTCGGGGGAGGGGACGGCCTGCCCCCGGGGAGGCAGCCGATGCAGAATCTCGGCGGTCAGATATCTGGCCTCCCTCAACTTTTTGACGTCTTCTTCCGTGACGGAAGAAGGCACCCATCGGCCTTGAAGGCTAGATCCGGACATGACTGAAGGTTCGGAGCACCTGACCTGAACTTTGGGCGTTTGAGCTTGAGGTGGGGGAAGGATTCGATTGAGCACGGGAGGGAAAAATAAAAGGCCTCGTCCCTTTATAAAGAGGGTGGATATCGAGCGTCCTCTCTGTGTCCGTTTGGACTTGCCTATGATCTAGGAGTCCTAGAAGCGGTTGGGTTACCCACGCCCGTATCGATGAGAATCCCGGAATAAGGGGACACGATCTCTGCTTTGACAAGACGTGCCAAGGAAACCACCTCGCATGACGCGCTGAGGTGGGATAATGAAACGACTCGGACAAAAGCTTGGCCGTGGTGTGTTGCACTACGGAATATGTCAGCAGATTAGATTTGTGTAAATATTATTCTCTCTATGGCAATATGTGGAAAACTTATTTTGCAGAGCCGGACACTATCTTTGTGTTTACAATCTTCTATAAAGTACTTGGAGGAGGAACCCGCCTTGCAATGCCGAAGACAATCTGTGCGCCGGACTCGTCGTCATTGAAGCCTGGTTCAGGGGCTACTGAGGGAGTCCTGGATTAGGGGGTGTTCGGATAGCCGGACTCCTGGACTATGAAGATACAAGATTGAAGACCCCGTCCCGTGTCCGGAAGGGACTTTCCTTGGCGTGGAAGGCAAGCTTGGCGATACGGATGTTCAGATCTCCTACCATTGTAACTGACTCTATGTAACCCTAACCCTCTCCGGTGTCTATATAAACCGGAGGGTTTTTAGTCCGTAGGACAACATACACATCAACAATCATACCATAGGCTAGCTTCTAGGGTTTAGCCTCTCTGATCTCGTGGTAGATCTACTCTTGTACTACCCATATCATCAATATTAATCAAGCAGGACATAGGGTTTTACCTCCATCGAGAGGGCCCGAACCTGGGTAAAACTTCGTGTCCCTTGCCTCCTGTTACCATCCGGCCTAGACGCACAGTTCGGGACCCCCTACCCGAGATCCACCAGTTTTGACACCGACACCCACCATCACTGCTGCGACTCAGTTGGCATCGACGCTAGCCAAGATCCCAGCATCGAATGGGATTAGACCGTAACGGCTGGGAATCGAACCCTAGCGCCTGGTCTAAGAGCCTCCGTTGTAGATGCCCTAAGGCGGGTCTGTATTAGTCCGTTGAGCGGTCCGGACGTATTTTTACTAGCAAACCCAAGACAAGCTGGGGACTTTGCCGAAGTCCGGACAGCACACACGTAGGACTCCGACATCCTCGGCCCACCCAAAACCCTCCTAGACAACGCGCCTCCACCTCCCATATTCTCTATTTCCCTTTTTCTCTCTTGCCTTCGCCGCCGCTCAACCACCCCGGACGCCCAGGCACACCCTTGTCGGTACTCGACGGGTCTGTAACCTCCAGCTGTACACCCAGGATCCAAGCCGCTACTTCTCCGCAACCATTCCATACCTCTCCTCCAACCATCGCGCGGGCTCCTACGGTACTCACCATGCCTTGCAATTGCTTGGTGAAATGCCCGTGCTAAATTTTTTGGCCTTTCTTATTTGAAGCAATGGATTTGGGTATGGAGTACATATATACGAGCACTATGTTGAGTCGTTAAACTGCTCGTCCGACGAGGAGGGCCACACGAATGAGACGGCGGTGATGTAGGCAGTCCTTGCAGACGTGGTGCGCACGGAAACACATGTTCCCAATTTCAAGGGATCGATCAAGGGTCATCAAGTGCTCGTGCGCAACAGGGCGCGCGGGCATTTGACGCTGATGTCTGACTACTTTTCTCCCGATACCCTCTTTGCGAACAATTTTCGTCGGCGGTTTCAGATGCGCAAAAATGTCTGCGATCGTCTCTACTATGGGGGCCGGGTTTTTATGACTACATCTTGAAGAAGGACGCCGTCGAAAGGGTTGGATTCTCTGGTTACCAGAAGTGCACAGCCACATTGCAGATGCTTGCATAAGGCACGGCTGTTGATTCATGGGACGAGTACCTACGGATGTCTGAGAGCACATGCGGAGATGCCATGGTCAGGTCCTCAACTGTCGTGGTCTCGGTGTTTGTACCTCAATACCTGAGAGAACCGAATGTCACGGACACCGAGAGGCTCTTGGCAATCTCGGAAGCAAGAGGGTGGTCAGGTTTGCTCGGATCTCTTGACTGCATGCATTGAAAAATGAAAGAACTCCCCGAAAGCTCTACAAGGGCAATATCACGGGCATGTTAAGAAGCACACCATCATTCTCGAAGCTGCTGCATGTCCAGGTCTCAGAATGACATCAGTGTGCTGCAGCGATCACCGTTGTTTGCGAGACTAACTGAATGAAAAGCTCCTCCATGCTATTATATTGTTAATGGGCATAAGTACAACATGGGTTACTATCTGGTTAACAGTATCTATCCTTCGTGGGCTATCTTTGTCAACATTATCTCTAACCCAGTTGGCCAGAAAAAGGCTCACTGAAAGTGATGATTCTAGCCCAGTTTCTTATGGTGGGCCAATAGTGAGTTGGTTTGGGATTTTTTTCCTATACTTAATTATTTTTCTTCATAGACATATGCGGCTAGTTGAGTGTGCGGGCTAAAAAATATTTGGGACGGGATGTATGCGGGCAGTGTTGAACCGCCAGCTTCCGCATCAGTTTCCGCGGACTGGTCCGTGGATGGATGCTAAGCATATTTGCAGGTCAGCCTTGAAGATGCCCTTAGGAGTAGTATGTTTTTTTTTTGCGTTTTTAATAATAAATAAGAAAACAATCTGTTTATTTGTTGGGACTGGGGCAGAAAAATTTGCTTCGATTTCTGTAGGGCCAAGTGCTTATAGACAAACCCTAAAAAACCCTGGGAGGTCCCCTAAAAGAAAAAAAAAACTGGGAGGCTGGGGCGATCAAGGCCGGCCGGCCAGCCAGGTCGGCCCCCGTCCACAAACACAAAGCCGCTGTTTCTTCAGTTAATGAAGGTCCCATTGCATGATTGGGGAGACTGATTAATCATGCGCCCCGCCCTGCCCTGACAAACCCACCACGTAGGCACAACACGACGAGACCCGCAGTCTCCAACTGTCGGCAGGGGGCATCATCGCCGCCGCGCCGTATCCCCGCCGCAATGGGGCAGCCGCGTCGCTCTCCCGCAGCCGCGAGCAGGAGCAGGTAGGAGCGACCGATCTTCTTCCCGTCACATTTCACGCACGTGGATGTACGCCCGGCCGGACGCACCGGAGGCGCGGCAGGTGCAGCGCCGCAAACGCGCGCGGGGCACCGCCAGCCGTCCGTCCGTTGGTGCGAACGGAGGGAGACGCGCTGCCGACGCGACGCGGCGCTTTCCCCCGCCGGCGATTTAGCGGCGCGCCGCACGCGCCATCGCCCCGAATTCTCTGCTGCTGCTGCTGTGCTCCGTATCTTTCGCCTCGCTATCGGCCACGCGCGGGATCGCAATCGCATCGATCCAGCCAGCGGATCGCCGCTCTTGAGGCGCAATGCAGCTGGTGGAACAAACTCGGGGCGACAGCGACCCCGACCTGATCAGCCTGATCGTTTTACGTGGCTCACTCTACAACGACACTACTCTATTTCTAGGGCGGCCAGGGTCCGTGGATCTGGCCACGTAGCTCGCCCCGGATATCTATCTAATGATCTACTATCTGTCTATCTCCGGCCGCTTTTTCGACGACCAAGTGTCAGGCGTGTGTGCCGCGCAGGCGCTCCACGTAGCCGCCCACGGCGCTGTGCGCGGGCGGCACCACACGACAGGTCCCGCCGATCCGGGGGGTTGCGATCGCCAAACCAAAAGACGATGATATATTTTATATGATGCCGTGGCGGAAAGCGGGGCCGCCGCCGCCGCCGCACTGGTTTATTATTCCGGCGGCGGCGGGGAGGGGGGAGCGACAGAACCGGGTTGGGATATGTGCATTTTGTTTGCTGTTGCTGTTGCGTTTTTGACCTCCGGCCGCATGCGCTTACTAAAAACGCTTACTAACATAATAGAGCCGTGAGCCTCCCGGCTTGATCTTTGTCCCCCGAATTCAACGGCATCACTCTTCGTCCTGCTAGCACTCCCACCCTACTACCTATTATGATGCTCCGCTGCTGATGCTCGACTTCTGGGTTCTGATCATCCAGCGGCATTGCGAAACCCTGCTTCGCACGTGGTTTTTTTAACTCCTGCGGCATGGCATCGGTCCCATGCTTATGGGTTACGAAAGCATCGATCGGAGAAGAACAACTTGGGTGAAAATGGAACGGCATCTGCCATTATTTGTACCTTGTGTACTAGGTGCACATTGTCTCCGGCATCTGCTATTATTTGTACCTTGTGTATTAGGTGCACATTGTCGCGTCTCTTTCGCTAGCACACTGCTTTTTTTTCAGAGAACACGGCAGCACCTTCTTTTTAACACAGCAGAGTCATAGATGCTCACATACACGCACATACACCCAACCCTATGAATGCACACACATACCTGTATCAACACCTCCGAGATACTGAGCCGGCACATCTTATTTCAGACACATCTACACCAAATCTAGAAACTGTATTTGTGTGCGGCAAAACATTGTACAACACTTGGCATCAGTAGTTCAGAAAGCAGGCGCAATGCTCTTGGCACATCGCTCACCAGTCACCACGCGCGTGCCATTGCCACTCATCCACGAGAACTAATTACACATGTAAGCCAATCAGGGGGGGTTCCACCTATCTAAATTTCCACGCAAAACGACCATGACAAAAACTAAAGGAGCTGCTGCTTAGTGGGGCCCAAATGCCTAACTACATGCACAAATAAACACCATGTTTTTTACTCCACGCCCAATTTGACGGAACCGTCCTTCACAAGCTTCATGCTAAGGCTGTTGAATCTGCCTCTCGAGTAGTGCCGTGATGCCTTTCTCCAGTCTGTGCCCGTCTTCATCATCGCCACGAATTCGTCGTAGCTAATTTTGCCATCCTACAGTTGATGCCAAGAAAAGCAGACCATCTTTTAGTCAATCAGAAACGATGCTGGCTTTACGAGGTAGTACAAGGGAATCGTCACCTTATCGGTGTCAACTTCTTGCAGTATGTCATTCACAACTTCCATGCTATCAGCTGCTCCGTCATCCTTCAGAGCCTCTCGAAGCTCGTCCGGCTCGATGTAACCATTGCCATCCTTGTCAAAGAATAAGAAGGCCCGCCGAAGGTGCTCATCATTTGCCATCCTTTGCAGATGAAGAGAGACAGCTAGAAATTCGGCATAATCTAGTACTCCTTTACCGTTTGTATCCACCTGTTTACCAAACCATTAGGTGGTCAATAAAACGTGCTGAGTATACCATACGAACTAATGCAAGTAAATCCGAGAATTTATCCCAGCTTTATCTACTGCCCTCCCTGTGCCAAATAGTTATACTGCTGCTAATTGCAACCATCAACTCAAACAAACATAACCCCTCACATGATACCATGGAAAAATAAATTGACAATCTCAATCCACCCAAGAAAACTCAACAAATCGCATGTCTCATGGTAAAAGAAAATGGTCTAATGATAAGACTGATAGGAGAGTATATAATGATGGAATCAAGGTAAAATTACCAGGCAAACATCAAACAGAGAGGCAATAAGTTATTTCAAGCAGGATGAGAAAGTGAGTCGACACACTGTCAATAACTGGACAAGGCCGCTACATGTAAGTATGAAGATGATACAAACTAAAACAGTAACTCTACGTCTGATGCAAATGATGCAAACCAAAACCATTATGGTTGCTAAATGGAATGAGTACTCAATACTAGCTTCTCTAGCTTTTGTCAGCTAGAAGGGAATGAGTCACATTAACCTAGGCCAAGTGGAGAGCTAGAATAAATATCCATTGGGAATTTTCATTTCTAGTCTGGCGAGAAATGTCAAACACATCAAGCTGTACACTGAATGTAAAATACATGAGCAACTAAGGGGCTAAGTCAAATAGTTGCACCAAATCACCACCAGATACAAAGTTTGACATGTTAAACAATGGAATAGCATCTAAAAAGCAGCTGGCAGAAGGAAATGGACAGCCCAAACAGAACATTTGATGAGAAAGGTTGTTTATCATCATGGAAAAGCACTAAGAAACAGCTGTTGAGGTCACAAGTTTGAGCCCTCCTATCTTAATTTTAACTTGTTTTTGAAACTGCTGATCTAATTAAATTAATTCGACCACATTTATTTACCATACTGTGGAATATAAGAGAATGGCCTACAATGGATGCAAAAAATGAAACAGTCATCATAGTGATTTGAACATTTGTTAGCTGTGGGATCATTTAACATTCCACTGAAATTCCGTGATGATCTGGCAAATGAAAATGAAAGACCTAGAGGGCAAGGACACCTGGGGCATACATGATATTGCCTTTGCTATGTGGTTCTTTGTTGTATATCAAATCTTTTGGAGCTACGCATAGTTTAACCAAAACTATCACAAAACCACATGGCTGTTTATTTCGTACACTTAAAAGTTTGGTTTGACACACATTTCGTTGCAGATGAACCATTCACCATATTTGAGATGAATTTTGGCACAGAATTGATGCTCAGTGGGCCAGGTGACCGCATTTTTTGGCATACCTCACGGAACTACAGTGGCAATTACTGACCACTGAACTGAATAACATAGTTCTGCCGTGCTGATAGTTTGGTCAAAGTATGTGTGCTTTCATGAACTTACTCCTTTCGATAGCAATGCTCCCAAAATATGTGGCTTGTTAGCCACCAATTGGTGTTCTCGAAAAATAGACACATGTCTTGCCTCATGTTTTTAAATAAAGAGTAGAGAATAAAGGTTAAACTCTTTGCAATACTTACAGCTTCAATAAGCATCTGCACTTCTGATTCCACAAGGTGAGAGCCAAATTTTGCTATCCCACTCTTCAATTCTTCACAAGAGACAATGCCATCATTGTCAGTATCCATTGCCTTGAACATCTCCTTTATGTCCTCAACTTCCTCAGCAGACAAATGATCAGCAATGACCTGGTAAAAAATTATACGCCATATATGTCACACAACAAGTAAATTGCCACAGCAATGACTTGCAAAATAGTTGAGCAGACCAGGATGGAAAGGCTAAATGAGCTAGGTGCATACTCTTAGAGCTCTTCTTTTGAATCTATTCATTCTCGAAAATTGCTTAAGCCTTGACTTGACAATATCTCCAAGAGGAACGTTTGGAGCTTTCTTAGCATTTTGAAGCCAATGGTGCTCTGTGAAATAAAAGTTGATGTCATGAAATTACTTACACGGACGTATAACAAACCAGGGGAAAATAAGAATTCAGAAATACTGGCAAAAAAGACAAGATGCTTAAGAAGCCTTTCCATTACAAAGCAGACCACAATTTTGACCCCAACATTCTTTCAGGTTGTAGCACAAATAATAAAATGCCCAAGCTGTAATAATGCGCATCCAGATGACTGAAATTGGTCTATGTTCTGTTTAACATGTGCGCTTAGGTGGCAAAGTGTCTGATCTCTCTGAATTCGAAACAACAGAGCTGATTAAGCACAAGTTTTAAGATGGAAAATTTCAGGTGCCCTTCTGTTGAAGTTTATGCTTATAGATTCTGCGATGCAGAAAACTATCTGACACAACAAAAGAATTTATAACGTGTGCTTCGAATATTACCTCCGTCCCAAATTACTTGTCTTAGATTTGTCTAGATACGGATGTATCTAACACTAAAATGTAGACAAATCTAAGACGAGTAATTCGGGACAGAGTGAGTACTTCATATCAGATTTACACATGTAGTACATGACAACTTGAAATTCAATTACTCCGGAGTTATAGATGTAGTACATGAAAAAACTTGAAACTTCACAGTTACTTCAGAGCCACCATGATCATCAAATCAGGCAGCTAATTAATGCACATTGGCCGTGCTGTTTCGGTCATTCCACATTGCATTAACGGCTAAAATGGATGGTAAATGCTAAAATGCAACGGCAGTGGCAAAACCATAAAAAGAACTAACGGAACTGTGGAATTTTCATTATTAAACAGAAAGTAATGGCATGGCCATAATTCCAGACGAGACTAGTGGCACCGACATAAATTTCCATGGGTAGATTGTGGCATGATGCTATATTTCTGGAAGGAACAGAAATGAAAAATGTGGAGTTTTACAGTGGCAATTACTGACCACTGAACTGAATAGTTTCTGCAGGGAAGTAGGCAAGAAGCATAAGTGTGCCATGTACATACCAAGAACCTGCTTTGCAGTTAACCTGAGCTTTGGATCTGGTTCCAACATACGTCGAACCAAATCTTTAGCATTTTCCGATACATTAGGCCAGGGTTCTCGCTTAAAATCGATATTCCCACGAAGAATAGCTTGTGCTACCCCTTGTTCGGTCTCTGCAATATTTTCATGTAAGCTTTCATAAAGAGTAAAGATAAAGGCACAAAGCCAATGACAGATAAGGTTTGAATTAGTGTAGTACCAGCCCAAAACGGAGGAACTCCACATAGTAAAATATATAAGATAACCCCGGCACTCCATATGTCTATTTCCGGTCCATAGTTTCTCTTCAATACTTCAGGAGCCATGTAATAGGGGCTTCCAACAATTTCTGAAAACTTTTCACCTGAAAAAAATTAACACATAACGAAAGATTCAGATGAAAATATATCACTTTCTGTCCAAAAAGGCACACTGTGCAATCGCTGTATATCAACAACATTGCTAGCGACGCTACAATGTTTTATTTCAGGAACGGACTATGGCGCGACGGACAGAGAGCGTAAATCGCCCAGTACCACGGTCCACTCGACGTCAGCAAAGCACATCAACACCCTAAGTCCCAACCAGTAAGCATACTTGATAAGCTATGATCACTACTGGTGTTTAAGTGTCACTGTGAGGATGAACTGCTAACGTGAATAGTACTTCCTAGATTACAATTACTTTTTCTTATCTATAAGATTTGGTATGAGTTGGTTCCTTACATTATCTCATAGGGTTTGGTCGACACGCATTCTCTACATGAAGATAAAGGACAGGATTGTATCTCCAAAATTAAGTAAAATGGAAGACACACCATCCATCCCCTTGTCCTAAAATCCCCTCTCCTCCATTAAGCCATGCTCTCAGATCCAGACCCTGTCAGTATGGTAGATACGTCCAGCATCCCTTCCTAAACTGTAATAATTTCAGTGTTACATAATTTATCCTAAAGTACAGCCCACCAAGCTCACCTCACACTGAAGAACTGAATGTAATCAGTGCAAAATGGCTAAATTTAGCAACAACTGATGTTCCACCACTTGCTTCTTCCGATTCCTAGAAGTAGTAGGCTGACACTAGAGACGTCCTAGATCGTGGACCTAAAGCACCAAACACAGAACCCACAACACGATGTTCAGCAAACCAAATAATCGAGGCTAAACCAACAGCATAGAGGGTTGACATTGAACTAATGCCATATCAAGCCAAATAGCGGAGTAAAGGCGATGCATATACATTATCCACTTGGTTGGATACTCCAGAATCCTGCCTTCAAAATACTAGCTACAGTCGCATTCGCTGTCCAACCCAAATTCCTTCCGATAATCCTAAGTTCTGAATGAAAGAGACACCAACCAAGCAACGGCATTCAGCTACCGGGATGTCCATTGCCAGCACTCCACCTAAGACTAAGAGAGTCCATTAAACCAATATAAATCCCGCCACGTTTTTTTTTATTCATCCAGAAATGCAGATTCTCCCAAATTGGGAAACGGATCTAAGATTCCAGTCCAGGGGGGGTTGGGTTACCGGGCTTGAAGAAAATGGAGAGGCCGAAATCGATGGCCTTGAGCGGCGAGTTCTCCTTCTTGTTGGCGAAGAGGAAGTTCTCGGGCTTGAGGTCCCGGTGGATGACGCCGTGGCGGTGGCAGAGCTGCACGACCTCGACGATGGTGCGGGTGACGTTGGCGGCGGCGCGCTCCGTGTAGTGGCCCCTGGCGACGATGCGGTCGAAGAGCTCGCCGCCCTCGCAGAGCTCCATGACGAGGTGCACGGCGCCCTCGTCCTCGCACGCCTCCCGCAGGGACACGATGCTGTGGCTGCGGGGCAGGTGGCGCATGATGGCCACCTCCCGCCGCACGTCCTCCACGTCGACGGGGGTGCGCAGCTTGCGCTTGGAGATGGACTTGCAGGCGAGCTGCTCCTTGGTGTCCCGGTCGACGCAGAGGTACGTGACCCCGAACTCGCCGCGCCCCAGCTCCCGGTCCAGCAGGTACTTGTCGTCGATCCCGCCGATGAAGTCGCACCCCTCCTCGCCCAGCACGGCCAGCCGCTTCGCCCCTCCGCCTCCGCCTCCTCCGCCCGCCGCCGCGCCCCCCGCGGCGCCGCTCCGAGGCTGGTGCGGCTTCCTCTTGGCGGCGGCGGCGGGGAAGTGCGAGGACTTGACGTCCTCCCGCGCGGCGGCGGCCGGCGAGCGGCAGCAGTTGCCCATGGCCGCGCGCGGGGATCAGGTGGGCGGGGGGCTAGGGTTTGCACGGCATTGCCCGGCTGGGTTGGAGGGAATTGAAGGGCGCTCGCTCTACTCTACTCTACTCTACTCTACCCTGCCAGCGGAGAGAGCCTACACGCGGAGGGAGGCAGGCGGACAGGGAGGTAGTAGAGGAGCAGTAACTGTGTCGCCCGCCGGGTAACGCAACGCAACGCAACGGCATGGCGGGGGACGCGTAGCGATGGATGGGGGGGGCGCGTACGCGGCGGGGGCCGTTCGCGCGCGCGTGTGCATGACCGGTGGGGCTCTGGCGCTTCTGGGCCCGTTTCCGCGTGCGCCTTGCGGTTCGGCGGTGGGGGGTTTGACTGCGCCCGCGCACGGCGAGAGAGAAGAGGGGGATGGCGTGGCGTCGCTCCTTTTGTTTCCCTTTTTTCTTCCGCAAGATTTGCCGTTGCACACACGCAAGCAATGGAGTGGCACATCAGAAAAACAAAATATGTACGTATTTTTTAGCAGAAGAAAAACAATAATATTATGTACTGGGAATTCGTCTAGAGCTTTGGAATCTTACCTGTAAATGGAACTACGAATTTGTGTGTGTGAAGCTTTCGAAGTTGGGTAGTAGGGCCATGGCTTTCCAGGCATGTATAGCAAGGAACTGGAACAAGCTAAGGTACAGTGCAGTGGGCTTTTCGGGAGATTGTTGACATGAGAAAGCGACTGCGTGGGGGATTTATGGAGGATGAAGACCAGTGCACGGAGAATATTTTAATGTGTAATCAAGATATTGATTCATGAAATCATCGTGTCATTTAAGCACTGGCTATGCTATTGATTCCTGAAATCAGCTTATCATTAAGTTAGGCTACAGTTGTTTGCCGTCCCAAGAACCAAGGCGGGTTGGGCATTCATGATTTTGAGATTAAGGTGTTGACGGAAGATGATGTATGACAAACCCTTCTAAGGAGAAAATATGTGGGTCCAAAGATGGTATCACAAATATATTGGAAGTCTAGGGACTCCCATTTTTGGGCGGGATTAATGGCAACAAAGAAATATTTCTTTCGCTATAGTTCATTCTTGATTAATGATGGCTCCGAAATTAGAGCATCTCCAACAGCCGCGCTATATAAGCGTCGCCCTAAAAAATCAGTGTTTTTTGCATGCGCACTACCGCTCCGGGCGCTCCAGCGGAGGCGCAAAAAATCGCGCAGGCGGCATATCTGGTTCAGCGTGCGGGCCGAAACGCCATCGCGCGCCGCTTATTTGTTGCGCCCGCTCCCGCGCGCTGGACTCGAATAAGGATGGCTCCGAAATTAGATTCTGGAAGGATAAGTGGCTAGGTAATGCTACACTCCGGGAATAATACCCTGCTCTATACAATATTGTGCGTCACAAGGGCCAATGTTTTGAAATCATTTCCGCCAAATGTGACGTTCAGAAGGGATTTAATTGAACCTAGTCTTCTATTGTGGAACATATTACTCCAGCGGTTAGCCATGGTACAGTTGTCACAAGGGTCCAATGTATTTCATTGGAACCTACATGGGAATAGAAAATTCTCAATGGATTCTATGTATAGAGCTTTGATCCAGATCGACGTGCTAGTTGATAATAATAAAAAGATCCGGAAGATAAAGATATCTCTTAGAATAAAATCTTCGCATGGTATCTTCGTCGCGGAGTCATTCTTACTAAAGATAACCTTATCAAGAGGAATTGGTATGGAAGTACACAATATGTCTTTGTCCGCATGATGAGACAATAAAACATTTATTCTTTCATTGTAAATTAGTTCGTTCTATATGGTCAGTTGATACGTCTCCAACGTATCTATAATTTTTTATTGTTCCATGCTATTATATTATCTATTTTGGATGTTTATTGGCTTTATTAAACACTTTTATATTATTTTTGGGACTAACCTATTAACCCAGAGCCTAGTGCCAGTTTCTGTTTTTCCCTTATTTCAGTGTTTCGCAGAAAAGGAATATCAAATGGAGTCCAAACGGAATGAAACCTTCGGAAAAGTTATTTTTGGAAAGAAGGCAATACAGGAGACTTGTAGTGCACGTCAGGGGATCAACGAGGAAGCCACGAGGCAGGGGGCGCGCCCACCCCCCTGGGCACGCCCTCCACCCTCATGGGCCCCTCAAGGCTCCCCTGATGTATTTCTTCCGCCTATATATATCCATATACCCTAAAACGATCGGGGAACACAATAGATCGGGAGTTCCGCCGCCAGAAGCCTCCGTAGCCACCGAAAACCAATCTAGACCCGTTCCGGCACCCTGCCGGAGGGGAAATCCCTCTCCGGTGGCCATCTTCATCATCCCGGTGCTCTCCATGACGAGGAGGGAGTAGTTCTCCCTCGGGGCTGAGGGTATGTACCAGTAGCTATGTGTTTGATCTCTCTCTCTCTCTCGTGTTCTTGAGGTGTTACGATCTTGATGTATCGCGAGCTTTGCTATTACAGTTGGATCTTATGATGTTTCTCCCCCTCTACTCTCTTGTAATGGATTGAGTTTTCCCTTTGAAGTTATCTTATCGGATTGAGTATTTAAGGATTTGAGAACACTTGATGTATGTCTTGCGTGGGATACCCATGGTGATAATGGGGTATTTTATTGATCCACGTGATGTATGTTTTGGTGATCAATTTGCGGGTTCCGCCCCATAAACCTATGCATAGGGGTTGGCACACGTTTTCGTCTTGACTCTCCGGTAGAAACTTTGGGGCACTCTTTGAGGTTCTATGTGTTGGTTGAATAGATGAATTTGAGATTGTGTGATGCATATCGTATAATCATACCCACGGATACTTGAGGTGACATTGGAGTATCTAGGTGACATTAGGGTTTTGGTTGATTTCTGTCTTAAGGTGTTATTCTAGTACGAACTCTAGGGCTGTTTGTGACACTTATAGGAATAGCCCAACGGATTGATTGGAAAGTATAACTTTGAGGTGGTTTCATACCCTACCATAATCTCTTCGTTTGTTCTCCGCTATTAGTGACTTTGGAGTGACTCTTTGTTGCATGTTGAGGGATAACTATATGATCCAATTATGTTATTATTGTTGAGGGAACTTGCACTAGCGAAAGTATGAACTCTAGGCCTTGTTTTAACGCATTGCAATACCATTTGTGCTCACTTTTATCATTACTTTTACAATGACAACTAGAGATCATAGTTCTTGTGCCATGCTTGATTAGCTAGGAGCTTATAATGGTTTACCTTGCGTGCCAACATGCTATTAAAATGGTTGTGATGTGGTATGATAGGGCGGTATCCTCCTCTGAATGATTTAAGTGACTTGACTTGGCGCATGTTCACGCATGTAGTTGAAACAAAATCAGCATAGCCTTCACGATATTTATGTTCATGATGGATTATATCCTACTCATGCTTGCATTCGATGTTGATTAATTTTAATGCATGTTCATGACTGTTGTCGCTCTCTAGTTGGTCGCTTCCCAGTCTCTTGCTAGCCTTCACCAGTACTAAGCGGGAATACTGCTTGTGCATCCAACTCCATAAACCCCAAAGTTATTCCATATGAGTCCACCATACCTACCTACATACGGTATCTACCTGCCGTTCCAAGTAAATTTGTATGTGCCAAACTCTAAACCTTCAAATAATTATCCTGTTTTGTATGCTCGAATAGCTCATGTATCAACTAGGGCTGTCCGTATCTTCCATGTTAGGCGGGTTATTCTCAAGAGGAGTGGACTCCGCTCCCCACTCACGAGAAAGTGGCTGGTCACCGGGATGCCTAGTCCCATGCTTTATGCAAACTAAATCAAAATAATTGCAACCAAAACTCCCCCTGGGACTCTTGTTAGTTGGAGGCACACGTTGTTTCGAGCAAACCATGGATTGATGCTTGTTGGTGGAAGGGGGAGTATAAACTTAACCATTCTGTTTGGGAACCGCTTATAATGTGTGTAGCATGGAAGACATTGTTGGAAATATGCCCTAGAGGCAATAATAAAATGGTTATTATTATATTTCTTTGTTCATGATAATTGTCTATTGTTCATGCTATAATTGTATTATCCGGAAATCATAATGCATGTGTGAATACATAGACCACAACACGTCCCTAGTGAGCCTCTAGTTGACTAGCTCGTTGATCAAAAGATAGTCATGGTTTCCTGACTATGGACATTGGATGTCATTGATAACGGGATCACATCATTAGGAGAATGATGTGATGGACAAGACCCAATCCTAAGCATAGCTCAAAGATCGTGTAGTTCGTTTGCTATAGATTTTCCGAATGTCAAGTATCATTTCCTTAGACCATGAGATTGTGCAACTCCCGGATACCGTAGGAGTGCTTTGGGTGTACCAAACGTCACAACGTAACTGGGTGACTATAAAGGTACACTACGGGTATCTCCGAAAGTGTCTGTTGGGTTGGCACGAATCGAGACTGGGATTTGTCACTCCGTATAACGGAGAGGTATCTCTGGGCCCACTCGGTAATGCATCATCATAATGAGCTCAATGTGACCAAGTGGTTGATCACGGGATCATGCATTATGGTACGAGTAAAGTGACTTGCCGGTAACGAGACTGAACGAGGTATTGGGATACCGACGATCGAGTCTCGGGCAAGTAATGTACCGATTGACAAAGGGAATTGCATACGGGATTGATCGAATCCTCGACATCGTGGTTCATCTGATGAGATCATCGAGGAGCATGTGGGAGCCAACATGGGTATCCAGATCCCGCTGTTGGTTATTGACCGGAGAGTCGTCTCGGTCATGTCTGCGTGTCTCCCGAACCCGTAGGGTCTACACACTTAAGGTTCGGTGACGCTAGGGTTGTTGAGATATTAGTATACGGTAACCCGAAAGTTGTTCGGAGTCCTGGATGAGATCCCGGACGTCACGAGGAGTTCCGGAATGGTCCGGAGGAGAAGATTTGTATATAGGAAGTCAAGTTTCGGCCATCGGGAAGGTTTTCGGGGTGATCGGTATTGTACCGGGACCATCGGAAGGGTCCTGGGGGTCCACCGGGTGGGGCCACCTATCCCGGAGGGCCCCATGGGCTGAAGTGGGAGGGGAACCAGCCCCAGATGGGCTGGTGCGCCCCCCATGGGCCTCCCCTGCGCCTAGGGTTGGAAACCCTAGGGGTGGGGGCGCCCCACTTGGCTTGGGGGGCACTCCACCCCCCTTGGCCGCCCCCCCCCTTGGATATGGCATCTCCTAGGGCCTATGCCCCCCCTAGGGGTCCTATAAATAGTGGGGGTAGGGAGGGCAGCCGCACCCCAACCCCTGGCGCCTCCCTCTTCCTCCCGTGACACCTCTCCTTCTCGCAGTGCTCGGCGAAGCTGTAACGCCCTCGATGCGGCTATATCTCCCACGTGTCGAAGCACGACTTAGAGGCATAACCGCATTGAAAGCAATGACGCAAGTGAGGTAATCTTCACACAACCCATGTAATACATAAGGGAAAGAGATACATAGTTGGCTTACAATCGCCACTTCACACAATTACATGAATAAAGCATTACAACATTCAAATACAATCAAGGTCCGACTACAGAACCAAAATAAAAGAAGAACCCCAAATGCGACAAGGTCCCCGATCGACCCCAACTGGGCTCCACTACTGATCAACTAGAACGAAACGACACAAATGACAAGATCTTCATCGAGCTCCTCCTGAGCTTGGTTGCGTCATCTGCACGGTTCAACGGCACCTGCAAGCTGGTTTTGGAAGTATTCTGTGAGCCACGGGGACTCAGCAATCTCACACCCTCGCGATCAAGACTATTT